>NC_092278.1:19957356-20099856 GCF_036320965.1 Panulirus ornatus
AGGACCATTGTGCTCGAGGAGTTAGCCATGACATGATTTTTTTCTAAATTATTGAAAGATCATTTGATTGTTTGGATGGTAGTCTTAGCCAACTACTTATTTCAATTTCGTGTAAGAAACTGTTTTCATGGAATATTCATATTTGAAAGATACTGTTGACACTGGCATATCCATCTGGAAGATCCTTGGCTACCAAGTGAAAAAGGCAGTGAACCTTTTAATCACCAGTGTAGAACCTAAGTTCGCCCTCAACTTTGTATATAGAGAACCAACTTGTGTGAAATAGTTATAAATCCCCAGAAGAAAAACGAAAACAAAAGAAGACAAAACTAAATCAGATTCCAGATGATATCCAATACCGTGTGTTATCCATGTCATATGGTTTCAGACGCTCTTATGTTTTCCCTAATGATATGAATTTCGTTCTGTAGGACGCCTCATGATACGGCAGTTTATAACATCAGACAGTGTTGTCGGTATGCAAGATCCCCCTTACCTTGTCACAGTTTCGAGGGGTCCTTCCCTTTTGTCAATGCTGCATGGTAGCTGTTCTAGTTCTGTACCAACCACAACCCTCCCCCCTTTCTCTATACTGTACTTGCACCTTTGATATTAAAAGAAAGAAAAAAGAGAATTTTTTTTTGATACAGTTATGTATTTCGCACACCTCTTCCCCCTTCCTATCCCTCTGGTATATATGTATATGTATTGATTTAACTAGGGTGGTATCCAACGCATGTCAGGGCCACAGAACTACTGAGCTGTTGCTGCTCAGGACTATCATATTGATCACAGGAGACCAGTACACACACACACACACACACACACATACACACACACTGGATCCTCTACCACTGCTGGTCCTGGATTGGGCGTAGGACAGGGCTACAGCAGAGTCCTTGTAATATGTAGGACTCAGAAGGATAGCTCCAGCTGGACAAAGGACTGACAATGGGGATTCGACTCATCATACTTTACGAAGGTGACACACACACACATAAGACCTGATTCTTTTTAATTTGCATATGCAGGAGAGCCAATCTTCCTAGTCTATCTAACCTTAGGCAGGCTATCCAGCCCGTCAGTGAGGGCCGTGTCCCTAGACGTGGACGCCCTTGGGTTTGTTGGCTAGGATCTTGTCACAGCTGTGGTGCCTTACCCAAGCTGAAAGTTGAGGCCCATGTATCAACAAACCAGAGAAAGAAGGAACAGCTGAGCCAACTGTGTACTGTCAGGTCATTGCTGGTGGATCAAACCCAGGGCATTGGATTAGTCGTCAGCATCGCTGACCACCATACCACCGAGGGACTTACAGTATAACAGTTGACAAGAAAGAGTGGTCAAGCATGACACTAGAATAGTGCCAGAACTGGTTGGTTCGAACTATATGAGTAACATATTGCCAATACTGCAATTAACTTCATTAAAAGACTAGAAGAGAAAGAGAAAGGACTCTGTCATGACTTAGCAAACTCTGAATAAACCATATGCATAAGGGCTGAAGATTTCAGAGCTGGGATGGAGAGGACAAAGGAGCTGAATGGAAACAGTAGCGACGGGGTTTAAGGAAAGTAATTTTTTTTTTTCGGTAACAGAATTAAAAGTTGGAATTCCTTAGGTGAGACTGTAGTATATATGAAGGGTATTTGATTCTTTTTTTTTTGTTTCAGAACAAGGCTGGAGCAGTGTATGTGTTTAAGGAGCAGGACAATATGAGTGTTTACTCTCTTCCTGTAGGTACAAAATAGGTAATTACACCAACATATATATATATATATATACACACAATGACCTGTGACGACCCCTCATCTTGATCTCTGACCTTAACACAGTTATTAACTCACCAACTGTATCCTGTTACTCTTGTTAATGATCTTTACCTTTGTGACAATGACCTTTTAAGAATGACCTTTGACCCCGAATTGCCTACTTTTGACCTCTGATTGCCGTCTCTTCTCACTCTTTTCTGTGACCTTGCACCAACTTTGAGTATCATTAGGGTTCTTCCAGCATGACCTTTGACCCCAGATGCTTGTAACATCATTTCTCACAACCTGAGATTACCTGACATAACTTGTGTCACCTGTGACCATCTGACCTGGAGCCATTTAGAGCATGACCTGTGACGAAGGACACCCTCTCCCATGACCATGACCTGGTCAAGGCTTATATGGGGAAAAAATACTGCCAAAATAAGACCGGAAGCCCTATGGCCAAATACGTTGAACCCTCTAGAAAAAAAAAATAGAAATATACACACACACACACAAAAAAAAATTGACCCTGACTGGTACTTGTAACTTTGTGACCTCTGTCCTGTGAGGCAGGATGACACCTCTCTCTCTCCTGTGGGACTCCCTAATCGTGACGTGGGACCTGAAACCCCTCCCCTGACCAGTGCACCTTGTGAGCCAGTAGAACTCTTCGTTGGCCTGTGCTGAGGCAGGCCTACTACCCCCATTCTACTTCAGCCTTATAGTACGTAATAAAAATATCTTTTAAAACTGACACTTATAAACCGATTCCCTTTTGTTTTCTCTCTCTCTCTCTTTCTTTCCCCTTCCGATTAAACTATTCCCTTATAAATCATCTATAAATTAAAAGCAAAAATTAAGTTGAATATTCTCTTCTCTGTAAATATATTTTCTTGTGTCATAATTAATCTAGAATGCTAAATATTCTCTTAATTCTCACATATCTATATATATTAGAGGGTGTTTGATAAGCATTATTTATATATTTCACATCCCAGTTGATTTAGAGCTTAATTGACATGTGATTATAAAATGTACAGTTAATCTAAAAACCTTTAGTAAACTAGCTGCATCCATTGTATTGCTGTGTGTACATCATTTCCCTCATTTTCAAAATATATCTTTACTTTCACTCGATTTGAGTAATAGATTCATTTTCTAATATTTCTTCTTCTTCATTATTATTTTTTTCTATTTTTCTTATTGATATATTGAGTGGAGTGTGGGTGTACAAGAGTACCTCAAGTATTTTGTTTGTGGTTTTGAGACGTAACCATCCCTTTCTCCATTTTCTTTCTCCTCCTCTTCCTCTTCCTCCTCCTCCCGGCATCCTTCCAGCCTCTTCGCCAAGACCAAAGCTGGGATGCTTCGCTCCTGCAACGGCGGGGACATCAGGGACTCCTGTAACTACTATTCTGCAGACTCCTTCCAAGACTCCAGGGAGAATTCCTTCAGGTAAGGCACATCAGTCAGTCCTTCTCCTCCTCCTCCTCCTCCTCCTCCTCCTCCTCCTCCTCCTGTGTTATTTATGTCAATCACGAAGTACTTATTTTAAATTGGATGGGGAAAAAAAGATTGTTTTCTCGTACCCCAATCAGAGCCCTAGTGTGTCCCCCATTTATTTTCTTTCGAACCCTATTTATAGTCTGATGTTCTCAAAAGTGAATTAATTGGTCTCTTGAGCCCTTCATAAACCACATTTGGCCTCATTGATTTTGACCAATAAAGGAAACTTAGATACTAGGATGGCCAAAATGAGATGACATTTGAAAGCTACCGACTGTTTCCTGGTAGTTAGAAACAGCAAGAAGCCCAAGGTAGAAGAGAAAGCTGATAGGAGCAGTGACTATATCAATAGGGGTCAGAGGTACTGGAAAGAAATGAAACAAGGGTTGACACTTTGCCCGGGTCATCTGTCGGTCTGGGTCTCTGGAAAAAGAGTTTTGTCCTCAAGAACAAAAGAAGGTTTAGGGTAGAGGATGATATATACATAAGGTACAGGACTTGGTTAGTAACACTACAGAGGAGTTGTAGTTATTCTTCTTCAGGCAGGTGCAAAAAGAAAAAAATAGCCTGAAGGAGGGGAAGAAATATTAAGTTCGAGACAGGTCAGAAGAAACTTGACATCAAGTACAGAATTTTACTGGGAAGCTTAAAAGATAGGAGGGTTGCAGTTCTACTACTACTACTACTACTACTACTACTACTACTACTACTACTACTATTAGTACTACTACTACCACTACTACCCAGATATAGTATAGCATCTGTAGTTGTAGCAGAATGTTAAACAGGTGAGGCAAAGTTGAGGGTATTTTATAGGACCGAGGCGGTAGAATTATGGAATGGATTTCACAGTAATAGGATTCTGTCCACAGCTCACTCTGGGGTCCTTAGTTAGGTTCCCTCCCATGCTTTTTCCACAGTTCCCTCAAGGACCGTAGGTTAAGAGGGACCTCGCTTCTCTCCCACGACAGTTCCAGAGCACCTTGAGATATATACCCACATCTCCCGCTCTTCGAAACTTTACTCATCTCACTCCACACATTCCCTCAGGCAGGTGATGCCCTTTCCCCAGTACGTCCTCTCGTGGACAACAGGAGTACACCTCCCTGATGGTGTGTGTGTGTGGGTGGGTATCGACCTGACTTCCACATTCATCAGGAACTGTGGTATTCCCAGCAATAAACCTCCTTGCTCCTGTGGGACAAGCAATATGCTAGCGTGAATCACTCAAATTTAGAACCATTTCTCTCTCTCTTTTTGCCGTTCCCAGACACGTTGGTGAGCCTGGAAGATAATGGTATAGTTACCTTTTTTTTTTTTTTTCCATGAGGCTTATTTTTAGGAAAGTCTAGTCTGAGCTAAAGCAGACATTACGATCCAGCCTCCCTGCCACTCCACTTTATCCTTGATGATAGGTATGCAGAACCATCTATAGCCGTCCATCTCCTGCTGATCGGAGTGGAGAGGGAGAGATTATTCAGCCTCAGTGACACCTTTAACGCCCCCAGGCGAAAAGTGAACCGCGGGGAACTAAAGGTGTCTGTGTGAGAGCGAGGTGAGCACTGGGGGGGAAGATCTGGGGCTGTCTACTTTGTTCTCTTGGTGTGAGTTCCGATTCATGTTCTCTGAGCACGTCATGGAACGCTGGGAGCAGAAAGCGATGGGATAGAGGGAAGACAAAGTGCACAGCTTGTCCTCTTAAGCTTCTTTCGTCATTACGAGTCACACTGGGGAAGACCAGTATGGCTGTAAAATATGGTACTTTATTACCCTAATTGTTTGTTCCTTTACCCTCAAAACCTTGGGTCGACCTATACACGAGACATACTATAGATTAATGATTGCTTGGCCAAATATCAAGGGTCACCCTATACACGAGGTAGACATATAGACGAGTATATATAGTATTTAATGTGTGTTGCAGGAGCAGGTAACTCATTAAACCCATGTTACAGGAGCACTTGACTTATTTAATGTGTGTTGCAGGAGCCAGCAGGAGTTACGGGACGCTATCCGTGAGGGTTTGATGTACATGGACCTACCTGGGAGCCGGCCATGTTCTCCTCACAGCGAGTACTCCCCAAGGTGACGTCTGGTACCCTCTCCTCACAACAGACACACTTTGCACCTTATTTTTCCTTCATGTCACATACATCTCATGTCAAGAATCCCTCATATTATACACTTTTGCCCCTCACATTGCAAAGTGTCCCCTTTTGTAAATGTTTTAGAAGTGTCCTTTTTGCCATTCTCTCTCTTATAAGGGTTTCCTTAAACACGTATCCCCTTTCATAAGTCATAGACGTGACCCTTTCGTATTATGTCTTAAAAAAGTGTCTTATTCAAAATGTCATTTTTACGAGTGTCCCTTTGAAAAGTACCCTTTGCAGATATCTCTTTGTGAATCCCATCTTTTCTTTTTACAGACATTGTTTTCATCAGTCGATTTTAAATATGTTCCTTATCGGGAGCCCCTTTATTTCCCCAAGTGGTAACAACATCCCTTTGTATGTCTTCCTCAGCCGAGACATGGAGGCCATGGGTATTAACGGGGGTTGCAAGATCCATGGGCCAGCGGTGCTGGCGGGGGACCTTGGCGTCGGCCTCAATGGTAACGTCGGGTCGCCGGGGAGGGGCACAACGGACACAGGCAGCACGCAGTACTGCCCAGAGGTCATCAAGGCCTTCGAGGGCGTCAGGTTCATTGCTGAGCACACGCGCAGGGAGGAGGAGTCTTGTAAGGTCAGTTGGGAGTGCAAGGAGAGGGGTAAGGACATGGGAATAGAAGGAGCTGAAGGCAAGGAGGTGTACTTCGATGAGGGGGGTGTAATGAGACATATGAACTAAGTGGTTGCCAGGAAGGATTTGGAGATGAGAGGATGATGCCAGGAACGTTTTTAGGGGGGCTGAATTTTTACATGGCAGGAGAGTGCATGAGTAGGGGGTTATGGAAATGGTTAGAATTATCAAAAGATTATGAAGCGAGATGCTTAAAGTGATGTAGATGCCTCGTTTATACTGTAAACATAAACACTCTTAGATGTAAGCATGATTTAGAGTTATGGTAAAATGTATTCATGTTTTGAACATTCCTTTCACGTCGTATGATGGGGACAACTGAAGATATGAACTTAAGTGAGTTTTCCATGATGTAATTTTCACATTCTCCTGCGAGACTTCACTTAACTGATTACTGTTCACTTGGGGCAGTACAGCATCCCCACCCTTTCTTTAGTTACTAAAGCCTCCATTCTCCACAGGTGAAGGAGGATTGGAAATATGTGGCTATGGTGCTGGACAGGTTGTTCCTGTGGATCTTCACCCTGGCGGTGCTTCTGGGCACAGCTGGCATTATCCTTCAGGCACCCACCCTCTACGATGACCGACTCCCCATCGATGTTGTCTACTCCGAGATCCAGGCTGTTGGAGAACACGGGACGGTCCACCCGAAATCCACCCCTTCCCCGACGAATATAACCTGAGTTGGCTAGTCTTCTGAGGGCGGTGGGGGGTGCCAAAGAAGCCAGCACTTGAACGACACCACCACCGAGGAGAGGACAGCACACTCACAGGACCCTGATAGGACCCCTACACTCAGATCGTGTGGTTAAGTGCTACATGTACATCACGATGTATTGGGGACCACAAGCCTCACTCTACAGTACAAGAGGATATTAGTTTCCTCACGTTTGGTATGCCGTAGAATGAATCCATTCTCAATGCTGCTACGGAGGTGGATAGTGAGTGTATTGTGAGGGGGAGTTGGAGGCAAGGGGTCATGAAGCATGGTGTGGTGTGTTGCACAGTGGGGGATGGCGGTAGTCTCAGCAAGTGACTGCAGACGGGTCAACCTGTGTTCACTTTTGGCTCCTGCTGACCGCAAGAGGGACTCTTGGATATCAAATTTTTGTAAGGTGTAAATTTTTGAGAGTAAGTTTTTCTCTGTAGAAACTTATACCATGACCACAACGACACGGAAGCTCAAAGTCCGGATCTTAATCTGTAAGTAGATATGGCTTAGTTCTGGAGCTTGGAGTCTCCAGTTCTCTTCTCCCTTTTTTAGGCCATTGAATGTCAAATTGCTCACAGGCAGAGACAAAGGTGGACTTCGAGTAGCTAGATATAAGTTTCCAAGTAGCTACTCCAGAGGTAGAGCTGTACCTTCCATGGAAATTGTGTCAACTGCTCACATTAAAGGAGCTTTCTTGAAAAAAAAAATGGGGACTTCTCCAGTTTTTTCCAGGTAGGCAGAAATTAGTGACTGGAAAACTTACTTTTCTCTACCACTAAATGTACCTCAAATGTAGATATTTTATAAATCAGCTCTATTGTTTGTATAATGAAGATATTATTCAAAAATCTATAAATCTCCGACAAAAACTCTTATGTAAGTAGTTTACTGTAGAGAACATTGAGAAATTCCAGTGTGTGCATGTAGTGGTGGCAAGCCGCTGGGAACAAGGTTAGGTTCCACTTCTCTACCACACTCCTGGGAGAGTTGTGAAAGATAAAGAGATGTACGATCTGTTGGACTCAAGAAATGCATTGGATAGGATCTATGCACCAAAAGGGTATAATTGAAGTGTACTATTTTTTTTCACCTGAATTGTCAGTTTATTTATGACAATAATTACCCCAGGGACCAATTTTTATGGAAGAGCCCTGGTGTTACTCAGGACCTTTCTGAAGGCCCCTGAAACCCAGAATTACACTGCTTCCAGTAGCTGGGAAATGTAGACTCCTTTGGGGTGAAAAATTCCTTGGCGAGACTGTACTCCTAATGATATAGGTTTGCCAGAGGTGACTTTAAACTCAAAGTAGGCAGTTTGACAACATCTGTAGCTTCAGTAATGAAGACACACATAAGCACATCTATATCACACACAGTATATATATATATATATATATATATATATATATATATATATATATATCTTCTTCCCCTCTCATTTTCTTTTTGATTTTCCAAAAGTGGGAATGGAGGGGGGGGCCAGGTGAGGATATTCCCTCAAAGGCCCAGTCCTCTGTTCTTAACGCTACCTCGCTAATGCGGGAAATGGCAAATAGTATGAAAGATATATATATATATATATATATATATATATATATATATATATATATATATATATATATAAAATAGTAAATGTGAATAAGAGCAAGGTTATTAGGTACAGTAGGGTTGAGGAACAAGTCAATTGGGAGGTAAGTTTGAATGAAGAAAAACTGGAGGAAGTGAAGAGTTTTAGATATCTTGGAGTGGATTTGGCAGCGGATGGAACCATGGAAGTGGAAGTGAATCATAGGGTGGGGGAGGGGGCGAAAGTTCTGGGAGCATTGAAGAATGTGTGGAAGTCGAGAACATTATCTCAGAAAGCAAAAATGGGTATGTTTGAAGGAATAGTGGTTCCAACAATGTTATATGGTTGTGAGGCGTGGGCTATAGATAAAGTTGAGTGGAGGAGGGTTGATGTGCTGGAAATGAGATGTTTGAGGACAAAATGTGGTGTGCGGTGGTTTGATCGAGTAAGTAATGTAAGGGTAAGAGAGATGTGTAGTAATAAAAAGAGTGTGGTTGAGAGAGCAGAAGAGGGTGTTTTAAAATGGTTTGGTCACATGGAAAGAATGAGTGAGGAAAGATTGACCAAGAGGATATACATGTCAGAGGTGGAGGGAACGAGGAGAAGTGGGAGACCAAATTGGAGGTGGAAGGATGGAGTGAAAAAGATTTTGAATGATCGGGACTTGAACGTGCAGGAGGGTGAAAGGCATGCAAGGAATAGAGTGAATTGGAACAATGTGGTATACCGGGGTCAACGTGCTGTCAATGGATTGAACCAGGGCGTGTGAAGCGTCTGGGGTAAACCATGGAAAGTTTTGTGGGGCCTGGATGTGGAAAGGGAGCTGTGGTTTCACTGCATTATACATGACAGCTAGAGACAGAGTGTGAACAAATGTGGCCTTTGTAGTCTTTTCCTAGCACTACCTCGCGCACATGCGGGGGGAGGGGGTTGTTATTTCATGTGTGGCGGGGTGGCGATGGGAATGAATAAAGGCAGACAGTATGAATTATGTACATGTGTATATATGTATATGTCTGTGTGTGTGTATATATATATGTATACATTGAGATGTATAGGTATGTATATTTGCGTGTGTGGATGTGTATGTATATACATGTGTATGTGGGTGGGTTGGGCCATTCTTTCGTCTGTTTCCTTGCGCTACCTCACTAACGCGGGAGACAGCAACAAAGCAAATAAGTATAGTATATATATATATATATATATATATATATATATATATATATATATATATATATATATATATTCCTTCAGCTCAAGATTACTCTGCGAGTGAGTAAGGAAATCTACATTTTTATGATACTGGAGTTAGTGCAGTCTTGGGTTCAGGAGCCTTTATGAAGGTCCTGGGTATCACTATGGCTCTTTCATAAAAATTGGTCATGGGGTAATTAGGAATACACACACACACACACACACACACACACACACACACACACACACACACACACACACTTCCTGACCCAGAAGTCACCTCTAGCCATATGAGACTCCTGCAGCACTCAAGAAGCTGGCCACGTCCACGTTGGGACAATCGGTCTTAAAATGTTCTGATATTGTGTGTACATCTACATGCAGAGTGCACGACAACTGATATTTTTTTTTTTTTTTTTTGCCGCTGTCTCCCGCATTTGCGAGGTAGCGCAAGGAAACAGACGAAAGAAATGGCCCAACCCACCCCCATACACATGTATATACATATGTCCACACACACAAATATACATACCTACTGATATATGTATATATATATATATATATATATATATATATATATATATATATATTGGAAAGGATTACAATTTTGTGCGTGATCATAGGAATATATATATATATATATATATATATATATATATATATATATATATATATATATATATATATATTGTGTGATCGGGGCCTGAACATGCAGGAGGGTGAAAGGAGGGCAAGGAATATGAGTGAATTGGATTGATGTGGTATACCGGGGTTGACTTGCTGCCAGTGGATTGAATCAGGGCATGTGAAGCGTCTGGGGTAAACCATGGAAAGCTGTGTAGGTATGTATATTTGCGTGTGTGGACGTATGTATATACATGTGTATGGGGGTGGGTTGGGCTATTTCTTTCGTCTGTTTCCTTGCGCTACCTCGCAAACGCGGGAGACAGCGACAAAGCAAAAAAAAAAAATATATATATATATATATATATATATATATATATATATATATATATATATATATATATATATATATATCTTATATCTATTTATTATACTTGATTGCCGTCTCCTGTGTCAGCAAGGTAGTGCATGGATACTGACAAGAAATGGCCCAACGCACCTTCATACACATGAATATACATAAATGCCCATATACATACATATACATTTCAACACATATATACGTATATAATTTTCTTTCATATTATTAGCCATTTCCTGTATTTGCGAGGTAGCGTAAAGAACAGAGGACTGAGCCTTTGAGGGAGTAAAGTGAGGATATTCCCTCAAAGGCTCAGTCCTCTGTCCTTAACACTACCTTGCTAATGCAGGAAATGGCAAATAGTATATATATATATATATATATATATATATATATATATATATATATATATATATATATATATATATATATATAAACTTTTGTATTTTTCTTGTCATAAGATTGTAGTCATAACTTCAGATGAATTTGGATTTAAGGCTTTTCATTCTCTTAAAAAGTATTTATGGTGAATGACTATATTCATTTATAAATTCTAAATTTCTATAACACCTTTTTCATTGCTCAGAAATTTGATAGCTCTTCAGCCAGAACTATGTTATTTAGTTTTTGATCAAGAGTAATGGATGGTAAATGTGCTATTTTAAGATGAGCCAAGAACACCACCAATTTGAGTTTTTTCTTAAACTCACCATCATGGTTAACCATGGGTACTGAAGGTATTGGCACTGACCACACCATTACAGTGTGTTGTGGCATGACTGGTTAAGTAAATGCTTTGAGCTCTGTCCTTTGGTAAATCATAAGAAACTTGGTGCCATTATGTTTGATGTCATAGTCCATGTACATCTTTGACTCTGGGGCAGTTTGTAGCCTATTGTCTTTTCCTAAATATAACATTCACTATGGGTTCGAATCTCCCTTTCTCCTTGGTACATGCCATCTAATGGCGAGTCCAAAATATCTTGCAGTACCCCAAAAATAATTCCACAGACTGTATTTGAAAGATTCCTTTATAAGGTTACTCATTGATGGGTCTCGATGATGCAATATTTAGTTGGTTGATTGTCATTATTGTTAGCAATCCATAGGCAAATGGCTTTTGATCAGTCCACAGCACCTGAGGTAGGGTACAGTAGTCTTACAAAAATTACACATGGCTAGGAGTTGAAAAAGTATTTTGTAACTCCAATGATATGTTCTTTTTTTTTCATGGAAACATCATCGGCATCCGTGCACTCATACATAACTTTGTACACTACAGAAACATATGTTGTATAAGTAAAGGGAGAGTGTTTTACTTCATTTCATTGTATATATTACATGATACGACAGCACAGTAAACTTTTTCATTACAGCATTTTTACAAGGCACAAATTGTGTCTTACCAGGTAAGACACTGTTGCCTGCTTGCAGAACAAGATGATAGAACAATAAAGATAAGATGTGGGACAAGGTTCCTTGAATGGGTGTTTGAGGCTTTGAGAGCAGTTTGGATCATTGATTAGTGTTATTGGTATCATCTGCCTGAGGGAGCCAGAGCTGATATGATCATGCACAAAGTAGGATTAGTAATGACAGAAAACCAGAACAAGATGCCATAGGGAGTCAACTGTTGCACTGTGAGGTTACAGGTGCAGCATTGTACATATGTTAGGTAGTGCGCTCCTTCAACATTTCTGAAAGCTCTTTGATATATTCCTACTTAAACAGTTTCTCACTAATCATGTGAATAACTCCCAAGAATCTATTTGACATTTAGCTATTTTTCAACAATAAAGTATTTGTAACTTTGTATATGACTAGGTAAGATTTTTCATGTTGATCTATTTGTTTGTTTGCCTGAAGAACAGAGACCTCTGCAACGGATCCCTCATGACTTCATGCCAGCCTTCAAACATCTTGCATGCCAGACACCAAAATCTTGGTTTCCCTTTTTCAGTTGCATGATGGAGATGCAGCAGTCTCTTCTTACACCTTTGGGCTGCAGCTTATCCTCCCATGTTGCATATCAGATGCAGTTGAACACACTACATGCCAAGATTATTGGGAGAGACACTCTCCTTGTGATACACCAGAAAATGGAACCCATGGAAAGTTTTGTGGGGCCTGGATGTGGAAAGGGAGCTGTGGTTTCGGTGCATTATACATGACAGCTAGAGACTGAGTGTGAACAAATGTGGTCTTTATTATCTTTTCCTAGCGCTACCTCGCATGCGTGCGGGGGAGGGGGCTGTCATTTCATGTGTGGCGACGGGAATGAATAAGGGCAACAAGTATGAATTATGTACATGTGTATATATGTATATGTCTGTGTATGTATATATATGTATACATTGAAATGTATACGTATGTATATTTGCATGTGTGGACGTTTATGTATATGCATAAGTATGTGAGTGGGTTGGGCCATTCTTTCATCTGTTTCCTTGCGCTACCTCGCTAACACGGGAGACAGAGACAAAGTATAATCAATAAATAGATATATGTATATATGTTTTTTTTTTTTTTTTTTTTTTGCCGCTGTCTCCCGCGTTTGCGAGGTAGCGCAAGGAAACAGATGAAAGAAATGGCCCAACCCATCCCCATACACATGTATATACATACGTCCACACACGCAAATATACATACCTACACAGCTTTCCATGATTTACCCCAGATGTATATATATATATATATATATATATATATATATATTATATTTTTTTTTTCCATACTATTCGCCATCTCCTGCATTAGCAAGGTAGCATTAAGAACAGAGGACTGAGCCTTCGAGGGAAATCCTCACTTGGGCCCCTTCTCCGTTCCTTCTTTTGGAAAATTCAAAAACGAGAGGGGAGGATTTCCAGCCCCCCGCTCCCCCTGGGGATAGAGGAGAAAGAATACTTCCCACATATTCCCTACGTGTCGTAGAAGGTGACTAAAAGGGGAGGGAGCATGGGGCTGGAAACCCTCCCCTCTCGTTTTTTTTTTTTAATTTTCCAAAAGAAGGAACAGAGAAGGTGGCCAGGTGAGGATATTCCCTCAAAGGCCCAGTCCTCTGTTCTTAACGCTACCTCGCTAAGGCGGGAAATGGCGAATAGTTTGAAAGAAAGAAAAAAAAGAATATCTGCATTAGTGAGAAAACACCAGGAACAGATGAAGAAATGCCTCATTCACTCACTCATAGTATGTTCATTATTATGATCCATGTTAGCTAAGATCAGTCAGCAGGTTTAGTAGTGAAGGAGACACAAAATTTAAATACCTCTGTTCAGAATTATTCAGATTTAGATTGTTCTTTGGCCCCAGTTGTGTTTTGCAGTGACAGTAAAGTTATCTTTTCCCATTGTTTAATTAATTGAATTAATTACTTGTTTGCAGTGATGGCCATAGAGTCTTCTGCCTGACAGTGTGAATGCAGAGGCAGTAGTCTTTAAATACTTTACAGTAGTTTTTACTTTCCTTCTTTTTTTCCTTACAAATGAACCACTACAAAAAAAGTAGATATAACCCCCCCCCCCCCCCCCAGAATTACAGACTGTCTCCAGGACATGAAGCCAAAATGAGATTATGAAATGACACAAAAATTCATACACCCAACTTGAAGGAGGGTGAGCAAATATGTATTCATTGGTTCTGATATGATACCAGGTAACTGTTCATTTCTTGACTCTTAGAGATAACTTTATTTTTTTAGTTTCTTCCCCATTAATCTCTCAACACCATACTGAGTTTGACACCACTGGTGACACTGGAGTTGACACCTTTGGTGACACTTGAGTTGACACCACTGGTGACACAGGTTCACACCACTGGTCACACTGGGGTTGACGCTAAGAATCATGCTGGATTAGATTCTCTTGGTCATATTGGATTTGACGCTACTGGTCATGGTGGCTTTAGACTGGTCCTGCTGGCTTTGACAAAATTGGTATGAAGGTTGTGACACATGGTTGTGATGATTTTGACACTGATACATACTTTGGTTCTGGAAAGACTTCCTTGTGTTAGTGTCAAGCACTGTTTCAGAAAGTAACATCATTCCTTGAGTTCAGTCCAACATTGTTCTTTTGTGTTGAGGGCTGGCACTGTCCCTTGTGTTGAGGGTTGACTCTTCTTCCTCTTGTGTGAATTGTTGTGCTGTTCACTGGTTTGGCTTTAGCGTTTCACTGTACTGGGTTTGTCACTGCTCGAGGTGTGTGTCTGTATATATATATTAAATCTGGCATTGGTCTCTGTGTCGGGTCCAATATCTGGAATTTGGCACTGTTCATTATGGAGGGTTTGACAGTGCTCGTTGTGTTGCATCTGGCATTCTTCATTTCGTTGCATCAAACACTTATTTCTTGTAACATTATTATTGCATCTGTCTTTTTGTTGTTACGTTTGACACAGTTCCTTGTGTTGCATCTGGCTTTATTGTTTTCCACTCGGCTTTCTTTGTTCCATTTTCTTTGGCACTTTCTCTTAAGATCGTGTTTTTTTTTGGCAGTGTTTCATATGTTTCACCTCTGCACTGGACACTTGAGTTGTTTTGTAAGTGCAGGTTTGTAGCGACACTGGAATATTGAAAAGCCTCTTGGCTCTCGCCAAAAATTACCAAGAAAAAGATATAATCATACTATCAGATAACTTAAGTTGTGTAATGGAAAAGTAATATATAAAGTGTGTCTTCAGTTCCTTGACTGTTTGTTCCCTGTGATTCAAAGGATTATGAATTTTGTAATTTTTTCTTTATTCTTATATGTAAACTCAAAAATTCAGTCTAGCTTATGCAGTTACACACTTTCAGTTTACTTATTAAAAAATTCAGGGTTTACCTTATGTAGTTTGTCAACTCATGTAGTTTACCTTCAGCAATTGTAAACTCACTGTTTTCATTTTACCTCATCCTGTTGTGAATTTTTACCTCACGCAGTTGTAAACTCAGTCATATATTTTTTTATGCAACTGTTAACTTGGTGCTTTAGTTTACCCTATGCAACTGTAGACCCTATGGTTTGATTTGCTATCTGCTGAAGCTCTTCCTCTTTGTCATAAGGGACCATCGGATATTTCGATGTTTTGTATATAGGGGATCTTTATGGGGGAATATACATATATATTTTTTTTTTTTTTCCCAGTAGCTTGGTGAGGCGGAAGCCTAGTCTTGGGTTACCCTCTGCTACATCGGGCAATACTATTAGGGCTAGAATGTTAACTACCTCCACAACCGTTTTTTTTTTTTTATTTACAACTCAAACCACAATCAGTATCCTTTATGCTGTAAACTGTAAACAAGATTATTTGCATAGGGGTTGGATTATTGATTATAATCTCGGGGGTCAAAGGGAGGCAGAGGAGGTGGTGAGGTTGTGCCCTGTTAGCAGTGTGGAGGCTTTTTTGGTCAACAGGCCAGTGTTGCCCTGCACTGAGGCAAGAGCCAGCATGGTGTAACCATTAACCATTATCATTAACAGTGTAATCATTATTGTTTACTTTAGCCTGTTAAAATAATAAAAAAAAAACTAGATGTCTTATGCATATTGTTGATCAAAGAAACTATGAGATTTTACTGGTGTCTTTCTTAACCTGAGACCTGTGTATATTAGCGTCAAGACTAGTAATTTTTAAGGAGAAAGACACTAATGAGAAACCTGAATATCATGTAATTTGATATAAAATTTGTAGAGAGAGACCCCATTGGTTATTCTGCTTGTCTGTCCTATATTTTATAAACCTTTTATACATCTTAAATCAGAGAGCTACCAAGGAATTATTCACAATCCCTCTCTCTTACCCACGATATTATATATATATATATATATATATATATATATATATATATATATATATATATATATATATATATATATTATATATTTCTCTTTTCTTTTTCATACTATTCGCCATTTCCCGTGTTAGTGAGGTAGCGTTAAGAACAGGACTGAGCCTTTGAGGGAAATCCTCACTTGGCCCCCTTCTCTGTTCCTTCTTTTGGAAAATTAAAAACGAGAGGGAGGTAAGTTTGAATGGAGAAAAACTGGAGGAAGTAAAGTGTTATAGATATCTGGGAGTGGATCTGGCAGCGGATGGAACCATGGAAGCGGAAGTGAATCATAGGGTGGGGGAGGGGGCGAAAATCCCGGGAGCCTTGAAGAATGTGTGGAAGTCGAGAACATTATCTCGGAAAGCAAAAATGGCTATGTTTGAAGGAATAGTGGTTCCAACAATGTTGTATGGTTGCGAGGCGTGGGCTATGGATAGAGTTGTGCGCAGGAGGATGGATGTGCTGGAAATGAGATGTTTGAGGACAATGTGTGGTGTGAGGTGGTTTGATCGAGTAAGTAATGTAAAGGTAAGAGAGATGTGTGGAAATAATTTCAAAAAATAATTTCAACTTACATCCTATACTTTTGCAGTTATGTGCTCCTGAAATCGTGTCAATATGTACTCACAAATCAGTACTGTGTGAATTGACCCCTTGATGCACAATGGGCTTCAATGACTCATGAGTAAGTGCGTCGGGGAGAGGGAAAAAAAAAAAATAGAGATGTCATGGGACCCAGTCATCTCCCCTGCGATAATGGACTTTCCTCAAGACGCATGCGTCTTCTGGGACCGGATGGACACTGGGAAAGATTTGTACATTTGGAAGATGGCCAGGGTTACGTGGGTTAGATGGATGCTTGGGTAAGGTGGCCAGAGATGCAGATGGAGTCGAGAGAAAGAAGCAATGCGACTCAAACGGGAAATCCTTAGACTGCAGATATATATATTTAGTAAAAAATGTGGCGGACTTCTGTTCGAGGCTACAATGCGTGTGAAAATTTTCTTTGAGGAATCCTGTATCATTCGGATTGCAGTTCCCTCAATGAACTCATTTTAAAGGATCTACATATCCCTGCTACTGGAAAGAGCGCAGGCTTTGTATTAGGAGCCTTTCCCTTAAACCCTGCAAAGATAACAAAATAGGGCTCATTCTATCTATCTATTGAGTTATTCTAGTCTTATTGTTTCCTTTGGCAATATAGATCAATTATTTGTTGGTTACCAGTTGGTTAACAGCTGTAAAAACTTCACATATACACACACCCGCAACATATCCGGAATATTGATGAAAAAGAAGGAAATTTCTTTTTTTATTCTAATAAAAACCTATCTGCTGAAGCTAACGGAAACTTAAAAAAAGTCTTGGGCATCCATTTTTTTTTTTTTTTTTGCTTATGACTGAGGAACTTGAGATACTGATGATAAGAATGACAACTTAAGATGGCTATAATAAGTATAAAAAGGAAACTTCTACTGTGAGAGCTGTCAATGTATTTATCCCCTGACATGTCTCAGTGTTGCTGGGGTTTCCCCAGAGTCTGTATCGCGTCCGAAACCCTGAGTTAGCTAAGTTAGTTATCCATAGCTTGCCACAGGAAGACAAGACACTAGCTATCTCATTTCGAGGCTTTATATATATGTTTTACGTCTAAAAGAAGACTAAGAACTCATAAAATGTTCCTTTTTTTTGTTTTGTTTCCATTTATTTAAACTCACTTTCACCTTATCCAGACGAAGCGGGGGGCTAAACGTTGCCAAGTAGTAAATATCGGTAACTATTTACATAGTTATAAACAAATTCTTTTTATGAAGCTCGTAGAGATATAAAACGGATTTATAGAAAATAATTTATTTAAGCTTTACCCTTAACGGTATTCCTAAAATCGTTTTATTTTGTAATGATAAACAAGAAAATGGTAACAGTTTGAAACCTGCTCAGTTGCCACACACCGCAAGATCAAACATGTTCAAAAGGTCCTTGTTGATATGGTTTTACTTAAGAAAAATTAACACCAGTGCGTTGAGTCAGTGATATTGTTGAGATATGGATAAGATAACAAGCTCATTGGGCTTGTACACGCAAGAATGGAATAGACAGAATCGATTGGAAAGCCAGGAAAAACAGGAAATTAACGTTTGGCTCTGTGTTGTGGTTCTCTGAGAGGGAGTGTGTGTGTGTGCTCCAAGGTTCACTCCACTTAAGAGGTTAGTGTTCATTAATAGTGATTAAGTAATGGATGATCGATGTCCCGGAGAGGTAAAGACTACGTGTGGAATATGTGTATAGTGTTGTAGGAAAGATGTAGACTAAAATATATATGTTGGGTTGTTTGTCAACAACGTGGGCTGTGGTGGAGCAACAGGTGGGCTTGGGGGGGGGGGGGGGGGGGGCAGGAAGGCCAGAGTTACGTATATATAAATTTTTCTTTTTAATTTCCGGATGTATTTCCGCATTGAGGTGTCCTTAATTTGATCGTGTTGCAAATTACAGTTAGTTTTCTATTAAGGAAATGTTTCGTGTACGTCGTTGTTCATTGTATAATGTTCTTCCCAGTCAATGAATCCCTCTATTGCATGTGTTATATTCCTCAAATATATAAATTCAAGGCTATTATCCACACCTTTGATGAAGCTTAATGTACAAAAGGTGGCACTTCCATTTACTCGTGTCCCGGCTGCTCTATCTGATTATAGAGCTTCTGGGAATTTCTTAAAACATGTTAACATTTTGGCTCTGGGGAATGTATGGGTCATTATTATGTCTCGCCTTTAGTGTGTGTGTGTGTGTGTGTGTGTGAGATAATCGTCTACGAAAATGGCTGCATGTGCTATGATTAGTATATTTTGATGAAAGTGAGGTGATTGGAAGCCTTACACGCTGTAATCTTAATACAAAGGATTGAGGTTTTAAGTAAATTAACCCCCCTCCCCTCTAATGCTTATAAATAGTAAGTAAATCTTAGATGCTACATCAGTTAAGTTAGGGTTTTAATAGGCTGTGTTGATTGCTAGGCGAGTTCAGATGTCTTTAAAGATATAAAGATAACATAACTGCATATGGAAATTAGTTCCACAGAGGATGTTTTTTAACATAAAAAAAAAACCACCTACTTAGCAAAAGTCTATGTAGTCTGAGAATTATCTTTTATTTTTAACATTAAAGGTGTTCAATAATTTTTGGATGATGGATATACCTTAATATTGATGCCCTCAGTGACCCTTGCAGTTGGTAGACCGTAAGCCCAAACACCTATGGGCTTTACCTCCTAAACCAAGAACCCTTCCTCATAGCCATACTGCTATTTGATATATGAAAAGTTATATTCCTAAGAATTCATAATCCCACCCTCTTAAATGGTTATTGACGATGGCATGAATGATTCCATGAATAGAACAGAAATTATAAATGTAGAACATACATTCTCTGATTAATTATGCCGTGCCTTTTCTGGTTATAGTGCCTGAGAGGCTTGAAACAAATGCAGAATAAAGCTATGTGAATTATTCTGTCATAAAAAGATTGTAGACAATGTGCACATCTGCTGTTGCAAACATTACTCCTTGTACCATGCATTTACATGTAGGTGTAAATATATTGTACGTTAGTAAAAGGTGAAGAGATGGGGCAGTGTGAGTGTTAAACTCTCCCTCTAATGCACAAAAAGTAACCTGAATGAGCCAGATACAAAATTGCTGACGTGGCCCATGGGGAGGATGTACACCTGGGTTGTATGAAGGTAGCCTGCTGCACCCAGCATTAGGACCCCTGTGGCCATGCTGACGTATGGTCAGTTATGTTAACCACTATACTGTAATTGCCTATTTGTACTGTATGGGAAGGGAATTTTGCACTCATGGGGCTGTATCTCTTGAACATTCTTTACTGTCATACCACCACTTGAATTTATGTATGCTGATTGCATTCACCATATCTTGTCAATCTGTTCCACTCTTTTACTGTAAGAGTTTTTCTTTACATTCTTATTTACAAGTTTCTTACCTAATTTCATGTTATACCCCGTGGTTCCTCTACCCTTACACCTTACAAAATGCTGCCCACTGTCTACTTTGTCAGCCTCCTTAGGAACCTTAAAGTTTATGATCACTCTTCTTTCCTTCAAAGTGGGTAAACTTAAAGCCTCCAGCATTTCTCGGTAGCTTAACTCTCTTAATTGAGGAAATATCTTTGTTGCCATTCTCTTGACTTTTTCTATGAGTTCTTTGCGTTAAGTGTGATAACCAAACCTGAGAAGCATATTCTAGTTTTAACCTTATTTGAGATATGAATAGCTTGCTAAATATTTCTTTATCCAGATACTCGAAAGCTATTCTGATATTTGCCTGCAGACAATTTGTGTCCTCAGCTGTTCTCCCTAATATGGGACTCTGGAGACAGGTTAAGGATGATGCGCACTCCCAAGTCCCTTACATACAATCTTGAAGCTTGCTTCCTGTTAGGTAATAATCATACTTAGGACATTTTACACTGTGTTCCATCCTCTTTACATTACATTTGCTGGGGTTGAAGTTCATCAACCACGTTGCAGACCAACTTAAGAGTGTTTAGGTCCCCTTGTAAGCTGATGCAGTCCTCTTTGCTATTCACTTCCCTCATGACTTTTGCATCATCTGCAAACATATGTTCAGGTCCCCTTGTAAGCTAATGCAATCCTCATTGCTATTCACTTCCCTCGTGACTTTTGCATCATCAGCAAACGTATTTACGTAAGGTTCTATACCTTCAGGCAAGTCATTTACATAAATCAAGAGTAATTGTCCCAGAACCAAAACCCCTGGCACTCCGCTGGTCGCCTCAACCCATTTGGAAAAGGCTCCACCGACATGCATCCTTTTTTTCCCTTTGAAATAATCTCTCCAAAGAAGGAGCTCCCCCCCTATTCCTGCATGGTGATTTGGCTTCATATTCAGCCTCCAATTTGATATAATGTCAAATGCCTTTTGGCAGTCCTGATACAGTCAGTTGACCCAGCCTTTCATTTTGTCCAGGACTGAACTCACTCTCCCATAAAACTCTGATATTAAAGAAGTTACTTACACATGATCTCCATTTCCTAAATCCATGTTGTCTCTCACTTAGGAAATTTTCAGGAAATTTTCTTCCGTAGAACGTGATCCACTTTCTCTGTGTGTGCGTTTTTCTTCTTTACTACATGAATCATATGATGTCCATGTAAACACAATTGTTTACAATATTTTAGACACCATCCACATAACTGTTACATGTCTTAACTGGCAGGTTGGAGGTTATAGCAAAGCAGATGTGACAAGGCTTTGGAAGGGAGGAGGCTAGGCCTGCACGACAAACGAAGCGCCGACAATATATCAGGGTTCTCCTCAGTATCTTCCTGCATCAAGATTGTTGAAATAACATAAGGTAAGGAGTTCATGACAGTACTCTAGTCTTCCTGTAGATCATGTTTGTGTTGTTATTGCACAACGCAATTTTTTTTTTTTAGGCTGGGTAGTTTCATCATATATGTCATAACAACTGTATCTAGATATAACTAATTTTTTACAGTGTTACCATCATGCTCAAGGGTCATACCATTGTGCTTATAGGTTATATCATTGTATTCAGTGGGCTTAGAAATTGTCGGGGGCCTGAACATACTCGAGAGTGAGAGACGTGCAAGGAATAGAGTGAATTGGAACAATGTGGTATACTAGGTCGATGTGCTGTCAATGGACTGAACTAGGGCATGTGAAATATCTGGGGTAAATCATGGAAAGGTCTGTGGGGCCTGGATGTTGATAGGGAGCTGTGGATTCGTTGCATCACACGTGACAGCTATAGACTGAATGTGAACGAATATGGCCATTTGTGTCTGTTTTCTTGCCACTACCTTGCTGAATCAGGGGATAGTGATGCTGTTTCCTGTGGGGTGGTGTAGTGCCAGAAATGGATGAAGGCAAGCAAGTATGAGTATGTACATGTGTATATGTCTGTGTATGTACATGTATGTAGACACTGAAATGTATATGTATGTATATGTGCATGTGTGGGTGTTTATGTATATACATGTGTATGTGGATGGGTTGGGCTATTCCTCGTCTATTTCCTTGAGCTACCTCGTTAACGTGGGAGATGGCCTTTTATATTGGGAGGTAAGTTTGATTGGAGAAAAACTGGAGGAAGTGAAGTGTTTTAGATATCTGGGAGTGGATCTGGCAGCGGATAGAACCATGGAAGCGGAAGTGAATCATAGGGTGGGGGAGGGGGCGAAAATTCTGGGAGCCTTGAAAAATGTGTGGAAGTCGAGAACATTATCTTGGAAAGCAAAAATGGGTTGTTTGAAGGAATAGTGGTTCCAACAATGTTGTATGGTTGCGAGGCATGGGCTATGGATAGAGTTGTGCAGAGGAGGGTGGATGTGCTGGAAATGAGATGTTTGATGACAATATGTGGTGTGAGGTGGTTTGATCGAGTAAGTAATGAAAGGGTAAGAGAGATGTGTGGTAATAAAAAGAGTGTGGTTGAGAGAGCAGAAGAGGGTGTTTTGAAATGGTTTGGTCTCATGGAGAGAATGAATGAGGAAAGATTGATAAAGAGGATATATGTGTCAGAGGTGGAGGGAACAAGTAGAAGTGGGAGACCAAATTGGAGGTGGAAAGATGGAGTGAAAAAGATTTTGAGTGATCAGGGCCTGAACATGCAGGAGGGTGAAAGGCGTGCAAGGAATAGAGTGAATTGGAACGATGTGGTATACCAGAGTCGACATGCTGTCATTGGATTGAACCAGGGCATGTGAAGCGTCTGGGGTAAACCATGGAAAGTTCTGTGGGGCCTGGATGTGGAAAGGGAGCTGTGGTTTCGGTTCATTATACATGACAGCTTGAGACTGAGTGTGAATGAATGTGGCCTTTGTTGTCTTTTCCTAGTGCTACCTTCCGCACATGTGGGGGGAGGGGGTTGTCATTCATGTGTGGCGGAGTGGCGACGGGAATGAATAAGGGCAGACAGTATGAATTATGTACATGTGTATACATGTATATGTCTGTGTGTATATATATATATTTTTTTTTTTTTTTTTTTTTTTTTTTTATACTTTGTCGCTGTCTCCCGCGTTTGCGAGGTAGCGCAAGGAAACAGACGAAAGAAATGGCCCAACCCCCCCCATACACATGTACATACACACGTCCACACACACAAATATACATACCTACACAGCTTTCCATGGTTTACCCCGGACGCTTCACATGCCTTGATTCAATCCACTGACAGCACGTCAACCCCTGTATACCACATCGCTCCAATTCACTCTATTCCTTGCCCTCCTTTCACCCTCCTGCATGTTCAGGCCCCGATCACACAAAATCTTTTTCACTCCATCTTTCCACCTCCAATTTGGTCTCCCTCTTCTCCTCGTTCCCTCCACCTCCGACACATATATCCTCTTGGTCAATCTTTCCTCACTCATTCTCTCCATGTGCCCAAACCATTTTAAAACACCCTCTTCTGCTCTCTCAACCACGCTCTTTTTATTTCCACACATCTCTCTTACCCTTACGTTACTTACTCGATCAAACCACCTCACACCACACATTGTCCTCAAACATCTCATTTCCAGCACATCCATCCTCCTGCGCACAACTCTATCCATAGCCCACGCCTCGCAACCATACAACATTGTTGAAACTACTATTCCTTCAAACATACCCATTTTTGCTTTCCGGGATAATGTTCTCGACTTCCACACATTTTTCAAGGCTCCCAAAATTTTCGCCCCCTCCCCCACCCTATGATCCACTTCCGCTTCCATGGTTCCATCCACTGACAGATCCACTCCCAGATATCTAAAACACTTCACTTCCTCCAGTTTTTCACCATTCAAACTCACCTCCCAATTGACTTGACCCTCAACCCTACTGTACCTAATAACCTTGCTCTTATTCACATTTACTCTTAACTTTCTTCTTCCACACACTTTACCAAACTCCGTCACCAGCTTCTGCAGTTTCTCACATGAATCCGCCACCAGCGCTGTATCATCAGCGAACAACAACTGACTCACTTCCCAAGCTCTCTCATCCCCAACGTTGAGATGTATAGGTATGTATATGTGCGTGTGTGGACGTGTATGTATATACCTGTGTATGTGGGTGGGTTGGGCCATTCTTTCGTCTGTTTCCTTGGGCTACCTCGCTAACACGGGAGACAGCAACAAAGTATAATAAATACAAATAATATTATTCAGTTATACTTTGTTGCTGTCTCCTGTGGTAGTGAGGTAGCCTAAGGAAACAGAGGAAAGAATGGCCCAACCCCCTCACATACACATATATATACATACACAGACATGTACATATATTCACATGTACATATTCATACTTGCTGCCTTCATCCATTCCCATCACCACCCCACCACGCATGAAATGGCACTCCGCTTCCCCCACGCGCGCATAAGGTAGTGCTAGGAAGGGACAACAAAGGCCACATTCGTTCACACTCAGTCTCTATACATGTCTATATACAAAAGAAGAATAGCTTTGAGCCCACTTCTTAAGATCAAGTAACTTTGCCCTACACCAGGCTTCCTGCTCCAAGGAGACCTCTGGGCCCTGTTTTTGTGTGGAGCGCAGCTTCAAGCTGTCTGCAGTTGCTCTGCCAGACCTTTTGTTGTACCCAAACATTTTACACATTTACAGACATTTTTCCAGTACTGAGAGATATCCCAATCATCATTTCCCAACTGCTAATGCAAGCTAGTGACATTAACCCTAACCTTCGACCAGGGCTGATCCAAGCCTCTTGAGGGCCCAAAGCTGAGTCTCTTTTTGGGTTCCTCCACTCATCAAACTCCCCAATAAGTGATGAGGATGTCTAGGACAGTGTTTTCTACTATCTGAGGCTGCCATATAACAGTTAGGACGAGGGGTTCCCCTTAGCAGTTGGGGCTCTAAACTCTGAACATATAGAGCATATACAAAGGGCTGGCCCTACCCTGAACTACCAGTGTATCTCTGTCAACAGTGCTAGTCACCCATCACAAAAAAAAAGAAAAATCTCCATCAGATGCTCCAAGTGCCTTCATTAGCATGATTTCTACTTCTTATCACTCCCACCCATAAAAGACCACTCAGCTTTCGACATACAAAAATGACTCGGACAGAAACCTTTGGGACATCCTCATAAACCTCTTCACTTCCACCACAGATGCTCAACAAACAACAGCTCAAAACATGCAGTCCCACTCTTCATGTACAAATCAGCCTGCTAGTAAAACAAAACAGGGTTTTCAACAGAAACCGTTATGGCTAACACTGCCTCCCATTAGTCAGACTGGAATATTATTATAAATGTCCACATTAAAAACACTTTGTGTGCTTACCTTATGTGGTTTTTCACTCCTGTGGTATGTAACATGAGTTATATAATCAAGTCAGTAGAAGTTTTTACATATAAACAAAATTATTTATTTAGTTTTGAAGTCAATCCAGGCCCAGTGTTACCTCAGTTGCAGTGGACAATCATTTTTTGATGTTTATTTGGTGTTAGAGATTGATCTTTATTGGACATATACAGATAAGTTCTTTTGCCTTAAAGTTATAACCATCTTTCAGTTTCCATTCAGTATTAGATTCCATTATGCAACCAGTGAAGAAAAATTTTTAGTTTTGTGTTAAAGTTTAAACCTAAAAAGAGTGTTGTCCTAATATCATTATTTCAGTCAAAATTCTAACATTCTGTTATCATCCTAACACGTAGTAACAAGTTTCCCATACACCATATTCTTCTCAAAGTTTTTACTCGTCTTGTTTTCAGAATTTCTGCTTTACTCTTTCCTTTCCAAGTCATCATCATTCTTAGGATGCCCTTATATACTCTTCTATCCTTTTTTAACTTCTGGCAGATTCCTCTGAAAGAATGCAATAAATGTCCTCCCTTGAAAACTTGGCTCACGCTTGATCCATGATTTGGAGTAATGCTATTGTTTCACCACCTCATCTTCACAGGAACTACCAACTCTTTTCCCTTTCTGCTTGGACACATGATTCACTTTCTTGATAAAATCTTACTGCATCTGGTATCTTTTCTCCCACGCCATATTTTTATAGCACCTTCTGCAAAGCCTTTTTGTCATCCCTGCCACCACACTGACATCAAAGGACCCTCTCACTCCCCTGCCTATCTTAATATGTTCATGCAACCTTATCTCCCATTTTAGACTTGCTTTATTGCATTTGTGGAATGACTTTGTAGCAACTTGTAACTTTCCTTGTACACCAGGGTTTTCACTACGAGTCCACCTCATCATGTTCCTTTTCTAGGTCCACAAATGTTGTATACAACTTTTTTCCTTTCACTATATAATGTATAAACTCTACTGCCAACTTCACAACTAGAATTTGATCTGTGTATCCTCTGCCTTTCCTAAAACATGTATTTATCATTTATTTTATTCTGTTATCATCCTAACACTTAGTAACAAGTTTCCCATACACCTTCATATTCTTCTCAAAGTTTTTACTCGTCTTGTTTTCAGAATTTCTGCTTTACTCTTTCCTTTCCAAGTCATCATCATTCTTAGGATGCCCTTATATACTCTTCTATCCTTTCTTTAACTTCTCGCAGATTCCTCTGAAAGAATGCAGTAAATGCCTCCCTCGAAAACTTGGCTCACACTTGATCCATGATTTAGAGTAATGCTATTGTTTCACCACCTCATCTTCACAGGAACTACTGACTCTTTTCTCTTTCTGCTTGGACACATGATTCACTTTCTTGATAAAATCTTACTGCATCTGGTATCTTTCCTCCCACGCCATATTTTTATAGCACCTTCTGCAAAGCCTTTTTGTCATCCCTGCCCTACGTTTCTCCTGCTCCATAAATGTCACATGCAGGTCCATCTCTTTCTCCATATATATCTGGCATAAATTTTTCAAAAATACCTGGTCTACATATCTTCCACAACTCATATTTTTACTGTGTGAAATATTGATTTAGCAGCTTGTTTTGTTTGTAGTTTCTCCAGGAGAGGTACAAATGTATTGATTATCTCTTCTTTCTTGAAATGTCTTTCACATCAGGTTTTCTGTGGTGACTACATTATCCCAACTTTGAGGCTGACTCAGTAGAATTTAGTTCATATGTAAGTGTTTCTGCAGGCACACAACCATCCTCTTGTTCAGCTATTAAGTTTCCTATGTAGTTACCAGTTTATGTTTGATTTTGTGTATTGCCCTTTAGATAATGCTATGGCACATGTATTGTGCAAAACAGTGAACTAGTGGAGGAATAGCCTGGTTTTTATTCTGATTGGATGTGCTATACTGTAAATAGACTTCACTGTTGCAATATTTTCAAAACTAAAGGTATATGGAAAAGACTTCCTCATTGGTAAATGTTATTTTAGTGGTTTTACCCATTTTACTTAAATCACCAAATATTTTTATTGCTTTTCCCCATATATTATTCATACAGATATAAACTTTCATGAGGGTTTCTATGAAAAATATCAATCTTTAGAAATTGAGTAAGGAAATAACACAGAATCACCTCATGATCACAGCCTACTTCACTTAGCAAGTGACTTTGATACACTTTTATTGCTTACAGGTCCTGGGCCTATCATCTGCAGCAACCTGGCACTTGTCTGCTACACTGTTGTGATCTCTTCAGCTACAGCCCTATCAATCATTTTATTCTGACTCCATCATCATCTTCACTGCCTTGTCCATATTGACTAGTTTTGTAGTCTTATTAGCAGTATATGTGTTGTTCCCATCCTGTATTGTTTCAGCTCTGCCATCTACAGCCTCCAGGTTAGGTCTATCATTTACATTGCTTTGGTCCCAAAGTTTTCTTACTGCATATGGTTCAGAGTTCATTCCTCATTAAGTATAGAGCCTTGGCCCTCTCAGTTTCAGTTTTCTGGCCCTGGTAACATGCCCTGGCCACTTCATTTGCCATGCGGTAACCTTATTAGCTGTAGTGACTTAGCTTTTCAACTAAAGGATTCTGTTCCCATCAACTACAGTGTTATAACCCTGTCAACTATGGTTTCTTTACCTTAACATTTTTAGTTTAGTGCTTTCCACCAGTTCAGGTTATATCATCTTCAGTGCACTATTGACATCACCTGCAGTTTCCAAGCCACTTTAGGAACATTATTTTGAATGTGTCAGCTGCAGTATTTTAACCTTTAGTAGCATAATTGTAAAGATTGAGACGTAAAAATTGTATCAGTACTTTGAGAGGTACTGTTTTTACTTATAACGTAGAGTAAGGTAGGAAATTCTGATGATGCAAATACTTTTTCATGCCAGCACCAGCTTTAGATTTGACCATATGATCAGACACACACCACCTAAGGCCCGTTTTAAGATATTTATTTTCTAAGATGGTTTCTGTGCGAACTTCCATGTACGAAATACCAATGGGAGGCTATACAGAATCTGACCTCCTCTTTGGGAAATACTTTAAGGCTGTCAATAAATTTGGCAAAATAGTGCTTGCCTCAGCCTTCATGCTGATTTATCAGACTGTTGAAACATGTAATGGAACTTTACCAGTACGAGACTACTGTCTTTTGAAGCTCAAGTGGTCTAGCAGTTACTTCAGTAAGATATTTAATGCACCTGAGAGAGAAATTCTGGCTAATGAACCATCTAGTGATGGATTTTTGTGTGATATAACACTTCTTTTCAAAATTATTATGCAAGTATTGGGTAATTTAGCTGAGCCAATTAAGAAAGAATTAAGAGAGTTGAAGAACCTCAGAAATACTGTTTGTCATGAGGATCTTGAGATGGATGAGGCAGATCTAGAGCAAAGAGTGAATAAACTGAAAGGTTTATGTAAAATTATCCTAACAAACACAGGCATTGTTATTGGAAATGATCTCACAGACACTATAAATGAGGTGGAGAGTGGCTTACAAGCCCTTTTGGATGCCAAATTAGAGACCTCAGACATAGAGTCTCATATGAAAGCTCTAGAAACATTCCGTCAAGAGAAACAATCAAAAATGATATCTGAGGGCAGGAAAGAGTTGATGAAAATATATTCAAAAACCAAGATTCTCAACCCCTGTTCATGGCTCAGTGATAGCAACTTCTCAGACTTTACAGTTGATAATATTTTTACCACTTTAAAGATAGCAGAAAATGGAGCAAATATTTTAATGAATAACATCCTGAATGTGACATCTCTAAAGGAAAGGTTTGTCCCACGGGTGGTAATTGTTAAGGGTGTGATGGGGTCAGGCAAGACTTCACTCTACAGATATCTGCTCAATGAATGGTGCAAGCGGTCATCTAAAGTCATTGGTTTGACAGTTGTTGATATTGTTATTGGTATAGAGTTGCGAACAGTTAGTTGTGGATCACTTGTACAATATCTTAGAGAACAGCTTCTCAAAAATACTTCGCGACAGTTCTCCGAGTCGGACATAATCCCAATCTTACAAGAATTGAATGTTCTCTTTGCCATAGATGGCATAGATGAAGCCACCAACCAGGGAAAAGCTCTTGTGAGAGAAATTGTGAATAAGTTTACAGATAATCACATCGTCATAACAACTAGGCCAGAATTTACTTTGGAAGTTATGCAGATGGCAGAAGATCACATTGTTTTGCAGGTTGAAGGTTTTGATGATGAAAGCCAGAAAAAATTTGTAGAGAAAGTTTTTTCCATCAAATACACAGACACAGAATGTAGAGATGATGAAGCCAGGAAGTTTCTGTCATACAAGTCCATTGTACATAATTCACTAAGCAACCACTTAACATTACCATTGACTCTGGCACTCTTGCTTGTTTTGTGGTGTGATGATTCTTTAAAAGTTTCTGCAGTCAGCACCACTACACGTCTCTATCACATGATATATGACATGTCTCAACAGAAATTAATTTCACGGTTGGAAAGCTGTGGGGCAGGGCATGTTGTATCCCTTAGCCGCAAGATACGGCGGTGGCTTAGGGAATTAGGCCACATTGCTTGGATCATGATGTGTGAAGAGATGCTTAATTTAAACCAAGAACATGCTGATCATCTCATGGACCTATGTGATAAAGAAGGGTTAGATCCCATACAAACTATGTCTACATTCTTGAAGTGTGAGGTTAAAGAATCACTGACTGGGATAATGTACCACTTTTCTTTTCAGCATTGCTCTCAGCTTGAGTTTTTAGCAGCAATGTACATTAGTGAAGAGCTATGCATTTTAGAATCTATCTCTTCCTTTACTGAGGGCATGAACTGTTCAAAGTTCCAGGAACTAATCGTATATGTCACTGGACTCCTGAAAATTCATGGAAAACTTACTACATCTTTAGCTAGTCTGATGAAGAACACATTGATACAGTGTATGGGAGTCCATGCCAATGACCCTGCTGTCTGGTGGCGACTGCTCGTAGAGGCAGAAAAAGATACTGCAATGAGTCAGATAGTTGGTTCCATCATTAATCAGACAGAACTCTGGGTTATTAATTCTTGGGACCCCCCAGAAATGACCGAGACCAAAGTGAACTTGCTGCGAGAAACTGGTGCTGCTCCCAGTGAAATTATCATCCACGTGATGTATACAACTAGCTTTAAGCAGCTCTCAGAACTACAGGATATTGTCAGGTTAATTGGAGAGAGAGGCAAGAGTCGAGTTAAGCTCTACATTGATCATCAGTTCCATACTGCTGGTGACCAGGAGCTTGTTGACTCACATGTGGTGCCTCTGCTTAAGGTGAACAATTTGCTGGAATTCAAAGGTCATGCAGGTGAATCCTTTACATCAGAATTAGTAGGAGCCACAAAAATGCAATCACTTTTCATCAGAATAACTTCTCTTAAAGCTTTGTTTAATCTTCATGTGAGCACTAGAAAGCATAGGCACTGGAAAACAAAAGTAATGCCAAATAGAAAGTGGGCCTTGAAGTACATGGAGCTCTTCCTTGATATTAGCACTGATGTAAAATCCTCTGAGATACCTTACATACATTTCAATGGAAACCTGGTGGTCAAACTGGCAGGCATAGCAGACTCGGATGCATTGTGGGCTGGGGAAGTGCTGAAAAGACTCAACAAGCGCTACACTTCTGTCATCCTGCAGGCATCCCACTTGACCCTTGCTGGTATGAAGCAGCTGTTCAATGCTGCTGATGGTGTCACAATCAAAATCATCCGTGTATTATCTGACTATTCTGCCACACAGAAGGAGGTCCAGTCCTTTGCTGTAAAATATGGTGTCAAAATTGGTTGGGGTATCTCTTAGTTGTATGTAATCCCCACATCTCTTATACTTGTAATCCCAGGGCTTGGCAGTTCATTTGCTCAGCCATGTGAAGATTTAGCAGTATCAGTGGCTAAATGTATGATTTCTCACCCATGACTTTTCAGTCTTTTGAGGAATATGCAAGATTTACAGCATATATCATTTATGATATTGTCCCTTCTATCAGTTTTATATTTTGTATAGCATGGAATAATTAAGCTACTTGTATAAATGACTTAATAGTAATAGCAAAAAAATAATCATCTAATATTTTGGTGTACATGAAAATCAGTATTTATTTAAAGAAGTTGCATTAGAAATTGTTTGTGCTTAACATTATTAATATTTTTATTATTATTATTAATTGTATCTTTATTTTTATACTTGATTCCCGTTTCCCTTATTAGGCAGGTAGCGCCAAGAAAGGCCATATCAGCTCACATTCATTCTGTAGATGCCATGTGTAATGCACTGAAACCACAGCTCCCCATCCACAACCAGGCCCCTTAGACCTTTCCATGGTTTACCCCAGACGCTTCACATGCCCTGGTTCATTCCATTGAAAGCACGATGACCCCAGTATGCCACATCATTCAATTCACTCTATCCCATGCATGTCATCCACCATTTAGCATATTCAGGCCCCAATCACTCAAAATCATTTTCACTCTGTCCTTCCATCTCCTGTGTGGCCTCCCATTCTGTGTTACCTCATCATCTTTGTCAACCTTTCCTTATCATTCTCCACATATGTCCAGACCGTTTCAGCACACCCTCTTCAGCTCTCTCAATCTCTATCTTACCCTTTCATGACTTACTCGATCAAACCACCTCACACCACATGTTGGTCTCAGACATTTCTTTTCTGACACATCCACCCTCCTCCACATAGCCTTGTCTATAGCTCATGCTTTGCATTCATATGATTTCGTTGGGACAATCCTGTCTTTAGACATACCAAATTTTGCCCTCCCAGATAACTTTCTCTTTTCACACCTAATTTTGCCCTCCCAGATAACTTCCTCTTTTCACACACACTTCCAAACTGTCATCAACATATGGGTAAACTGTGGACCAGTTGCCATGACCAGGTATTATACCTATGTGGACTTGACCCTGAGGTGGACTGTGAATGTTTCGTGGTTGCACTGCTAACTGCAACACCATGGACGGCTAAGCAGTTAAGTTGTAAGTGTCTTTGTTATGGTAACTGCAGTATGAGCATGAAGAGTTTTGTTGAAAGGGTGTTTGTAGTGTTGGGTAATGTCTAGAGTGTAGATGGGAAAGTATGACATGTATTTATCTAGAGATTGTGGCTTCTAATGGTTGTATGGTCAGATGAATTGCTTTAAGACTGATGTGGGAGGATGGTTGATTATTGCTTGTTGGATCATCTCATTTTTTTATGTTTTTTTTGTCATTGTTATATTTGTTAGGAGTGGAAGGGGGACTCTCTGAGTAGAGGTTACCGAAGTGTGAGGCAGGAGTAAGCAATTTATTTATTCTTGGGGTTGGTGGATAGTTGCAGAGTGGTTAGGATAGGAGAGGTCTATTGCTGTTGTGTGGTGCTGAGCATGTTTCGAGTTTTTGGTTGCTAGGCAGCCAGTGATTGTTCTGAGTGTGCGGTTTGTAGCTTTGCAGTATTTGCAATTTAGGGAGTGAAAGACCAAGCAAGTGAGGCAAAGTTTAAAGTGGAGAGGACAAAATGTTTGTACAAGATGTTGAGAGATACCTTTTCTTTTCCAAATTTAGTGCCAGATATTGTTATGTTATTGATGTGGGGAGCAAATATCATGTGGGTTGTAAGCGATGCCTAAAATAGTTAGTGTTTTGTTCAATGGGAGACACTGTTCACTCAAGGTGACTGGAGAAGTGAGCCAGATTTTTGTCTGTTTAGGGTTAAAAGAATTGTTTAAGATTTCTATGGAGATGCATTCTATTATTCGTGAGCCATTGTTCCATTTGTGCAATGCAGTGCTGCATGGATATTGGGATGAGATAGTGAGGCCATCTGCATACAAAAGGACCTTGATATTGAGGTTTGCCTGAGGTAATGGGAGGTTGTGTAGGAACAGAATGAATGTTGTTGGAGAATGTACTACTATTTGGGGAAATCCACTTCTGAGTTTTAGTATTTTAGAGGTGAAGCCAACATGAATGGCAGCAAGTTATGAAATTGGCTCATCTTTTTTTTTGCCATTCTTATGGAGGATGGCATTAAGTATTTTTGTACTGGAGGACCGTGTCAAATGCTATGTTGTTGCAGGAAGGGATTCTGGTTGGTTGAATCTGTTGAGGGTATGCTGTGTGTGTTGTGCTTGGGTCTGAAGCCATGCTGTGTGGATGAGAGTAGGATATTTTGTTCTCGTCTCTTGTGGATCTTATTATCACCAAGTTTGGATAATGATGATAGAAGTTCTATAAGGCAGTAAGAGGAAGGGACATTGGGTGGCTTGAAGGGTTTAAGGATTGGTGTTTTGCTTTGCCAGTTTCCTGATGGGATTTTGTCATCTAGCCATGAGTTGATGAAGATATCTGTAAGTACTTGGATTGCAAATGGGCCATAGTGTTTTATGCACAGGTTTAATATGTTGTCGGGACCAGACATTTTAATTACATTGCTTTTATCAGTGGGAGTTAGAAGTGGATGGGCATTTGTTTGTGGATGACCTTTTTGTAGGTCTTTTGTAACTTTCGTATGTAAGGGTGATGATGGTTTGTGGCTGATATTTGAATAGTGTCTCGTGAGTATGTTTGTGTGTTCTTTAGGAGAAGGGATTCCAATGAATGGTTCAGGAGTGCTTCACAAGTTGGGGTTGGACTGGGGCGATAAGATTAATGTGTGCTAGAGTTGGTTGTTGTGGGTCTTGTGATTGACTGTGTTGTGGAAGGAATGCCATTTTCAGTTTGTCTTTTAGTGATTAGGTAAGTGATGGTAATGTTCAGAATTTGGATTTGTTCTCCAATTCTGTTGATGGAGAGTGGTTGTGTCTGAGTTGGTTTCTTTGCTTTATGAGGTGTTTAATTTGTGGGAAGAAATTTGGACGGTATTTCTTTCTGTGGTGTGTGCATTTTGCTGGATTGGTTTGAGATGATGATGAAGTGTAAGATGATTGCATGATCTAGAGGTGAGAAATCATCTATTGAAGTTTTGGAGCCCTGTTTCTATGTACTGAGTGAAGGATGGCCAAAATGCTTTCCTGTAGTTTTTTTTTTTTTTTTTTTTTGTAGTTATGTTGATTAGATGGGCCACATGGAATGTTGTCAAGATGAGCAAGTGGCAGATGATAGTTCATGCTGCATACTCCAATTGTTTCTCAAGTGTAGTTCTGGTGAGCAGTATGTGATGTCTGGCGAGGTTGGGTTACTGGTGGTAGTGAGTTTGAGATTATTATAATGATCAGTGAAGAAATGCCATATATATATATAACTGGCAGGAAGTATATATACAGTAAATATATGTGTGTATGTTTATTATATTTACATATGTATATTACTTTATGGTTATGACATTGGTAAAAAAGTCAACTTTGACGAGGTTTTATCCTTGACACTGGACGAAAAGGTGTACAGTCTCTTCGAGAAAGTACTCTTAAAGATCCCATCATTTCCATACCATTGGATGTAGTGCAGCCTTTAAGCTGTATGAGCCAAAGGTAAGGGGTCCTCGGGTTATATAATTTAATTCTTATATCACTGTAATGCAATGAAGTAAGATTTGTGACCAAGGTGATATACTAAATAATAGTAGACTGTAGCAATCATTGTTATATGCCCAAACTATAGAAAAAAGACTATGCTGTTCATGTATTTAAACAGAGTATTGTTTGAAAGATCTCAGATCAATATATATTCTAAGTATTGTTGTAATAGCTTCATAAGTGAATTATCGGATTGTTCATTTTAAATGAGTATTAAGGTAATCGCTACAAATCATATAAAAATGTAACTGGTTAACTGCCTTCCATTCATTGTTGCAGCATGTCTTGTTGGACAACACCCTGAGAAGTAATATGATGAACTTGTTGTTTGGTCTACCTTGGCGATGAGAGCATCCAGCTGGCGCAAGTGGACATTAAGAAGGAATTAATGAAGGCTAAGAGCACTCTGTCAAAATAAGGATGGTCAGCCTCATCAGAAGGAACAGAACAAGGCAGTGGACACACCTCACATTGAAGTTTGCATTTTTTACCGTGTATCGCACTTATAGTGCGAGTGGCTAAGTAAAAGGAATAACTACTACACTACAGAGTAATTGCAATGTTAACACTGTTAACAGCAACAGCCACCACACTCCACACTGTTGACAGCAACAACCACCACACTCCACACTGTTGACAGCAACAGCCACTACACTCCACACTGTTGACAGCAACAGCCACCACACTCCACACTGTTGACAGCAACAGCCACCACACTCCATACTGTTGACAGCAACAGCCACCACACTCCACACTGTTGACAGCAACAGCCACCACACTCCACACTGTTGACAGCAACAGCCACCACACTCCACACTGTTGAGAGCAACAGCCACCACACTCCACACTGTTGACAGCAACAGCCACCACACTCCACACTGTTAACAGCAACAGCTACCACACTCCACACTGTTGACAGCAACAGCCACCACACTCCACACTGTTGACAGCAACAGCCACCACACTCCACACTGCTGACAGCAACAGCCACCACACTCCACACTGCTGACAGCAACAGCTACCACACTCTACACTGTTGACAGCAACAGCCACCACACTCCACACTGCTGACAGCAACAGCCACCACACTCCACACTGCTGACAGCAACAGCTACCACACTCTACACTGTTGACAGCAACAGCCACCACACTCCACACTGTTGATAGCAACAGCCACCACACTCCACACTGTTGACAGCAACAGCCACCACACTCCACACTGTTGACAGCAACAGCCACCACACTCCACACTGTTGATAGCAACAGCCACCGCACTCCACACTGTTGACAGCTACAACCACCACACTGTTGACAGCAACAGCCACCACTCTACACTGGTGACAGTAACAGCCACCACACTCCACAATTTTTACAGCAACAGCCACCACACCACTGTTGACAGCAGCAGCCGCAGTGTTCAACAGTGTTAAGAGTGGCAGCCGCCACACTCCAAATTGATGACAACAGGAAGCACCTTACTCAACGATACTGACAGCAGTAGTCCACACTCCAGTGTAAACTGTAGCAGCCACCACTGTTGACAGCAGCAAGCACTACTCCAAGTTGTTGGCAGCGACAGCTACCATATCCCACGCTCTTCACAACAGCGTTCGCCGGAGTTAACAGCAGCAGCTTCCATATCAGCAGCCTTCACAATCCAGCATTGGCAGGAGCAGCCTCCACACACTACCCTCTTGACAGCAATAGCCATCATAATCCAGTGATGACAGGAGCAGCAATAACATTCCCATGCTGGCATGTAAAGCCAGCGCACTCCACAGGTTTAACAGCATTACCCACCATGTTCCAATAATGGTAAAATTAGCTTCGCCATCACTGAAGTAATTGCTCAATACACCACACTGCAGTGCAGGTGGCCCATTACATTCCGCCCTTTAAAGTAATTTCGTATACATATATAACATGAGCACAATTTTGTGTCATTTACCATAGGGTTGCTAGTAATTCATATCCTGTATTTTCATAACTTTCTACAATGGGTGAAATAAGTTATTGCATTCAACAATGTTTTACTATTGGATGAGAGAAAAACTACTATTGAATTAATATTTATTGATCTCTCTTGACCGTCACATCAAATGGTATTAAATAGTGTCATTTACGATAGGGTTGCTAGTAATTCATAACCTGCATTTTTGTATTTTTATAACTTTCTGTAGTGGGTGAAGTAAGTTATTGCATTCAACAATGTTTTACCATTGGATGAGAGAAAAACGGCGGTTGAATTAATATTGATCTATCGTGACCATCACATCAAATGGTAATAAATAATAAGAGCAATATGTATTTATAGGTGAAGTATTTCTAGCATTAAGCCTGCTGACAATCACATAAGAAATTAACAGCTGTTTCTTTATGTATTTAAGTATACTTATTGCAAGATCCATAAATTCAACAAGAAATAACCTTTTACCATTGTCTGTTTAATCATGTCAAACATTGTAATGGCATTATAAACCATAGAAATCTAATATTTCCTTGGATAACTTGAGTATTTTTTTAATTTTCATGGAACTTTTTGTTGTAAAAATATGGGTTTGTATTACATGGGTGATCTTGTTTCCATCACATAAACTTTGTGGTAGTTTAAATAAGAAAACTTTGATATTGTAGGGAGCAATTCTAGTATTTTCACTCACAGAAGACTGTTTTATGGGTATTTTTTAATCTTAATCATGAAAAATATCAATGGGTAACGTAAATGTTTATATCTCATGAGAAAAAACTTTTGATTCCTATGGGTTATCGACATTTTCAATATCCATAACGGTATTTTGTTTTTTTCATATGCTGAATGTGAGCAGGTTTTATGCCAAAGATGACTAATGGTGATGGGTGATTTAAATGAGAGTAATGTGGCACTTAAGTGGACATCGGAGTATTCAGAGCACAAAATATGAATGTTTAGCAGCTTGTGGTGTGCTTAAAAAGGATAGGTGATTGTGAATACCTTGTTTAAAAAGTATTATACGTGAGAGAGTTGGAAAAATGTACGCAGGCATTACTGATTACCTACTAAATGATAGGCTAGGAGAATGAAAAAAAACTTGGATGTGAATATGCAAAGAGTGGTAGGTGGTGGATACCTGACCAATACCTGTTGGAGGAAAGGGATGAACATTTGAAGAGATTTTCAGAAAAAAAAAAAAGGAAACAATACTGAGAAGAGAGTAATGAAATTGAGTTGTGTGTTTGGGTTTGAGAGGTATGCAAAGCGAGAGTCACGGAAAGAGATTTGGTGAAGACAGATGAGGTGGTAAAAAGCCTTGCATAACGTGAAATGTTACAAGGTGGCTGGTGTGAATGGTATTGCAGCTGAATTTCTTAAGAAATGGGGTGACTGTGTTGTTGCTGGTTAAAAAAGAACTTAAAGCACCTGAGGATTGGCAGACTGCATCTGCACTGCCACAGTATAAAGGCAAGGATGATAAAGGTTAGCCTTCAAATTAAAAGAGGTGAGTAAATTTAGTATACTAAGTAAGTATTACGGGAAAGTATAGGCTGAGAGGGTGAAAGCATGTACAAAGCATTAGACTGAGGAGGAATAATGTGATTTTAGAAGTGGAAGAAGATGCATGGACTAGGTGTTTTGATTTAAAAAAAATGAGAAATACTTATGGAAACAAGGATTTATATGTGGCATATATAAATACGGGGAAAGCACGTACAAGGGTTGATAGAGATGCCTTGTTGAAGGTCTTACAAATATATAGTGTGGATGGAAAGGTGCTAGAGGCAGGGAAAAGTTTTTATCACAAATGTAAGGCATGTGTAGGAGCAGGAAGAAAGCAGTAATACAAGTTCTAATATAAAGTTACTTGCTAAGATGTGTTTCCCAGAAACTCATCACTTAGTGATGTGTAATAAATATACTGTATGGACCCAGGTGAGGATATTCCCTCAAAGGCCTAGTCCTCTGTTCTCAACGCTACCTCGCTAATGCGGGAAATGGCGAATAGTATGAAAGAAAAAGAAAGAATAAACAAACAGGTGTTACTGGACTCTATTGCATGAAAAGTCAATTCAGAAGGCTTTATCATTGTCAACAGACAAAAAGTTGGTTTCATCATGGAACTTCTCACTCTAGAAACATCCATAATTTCCCTACTGCTGGAAGTACAGTCTCCAGCCGCAGGAGCCCCATTAAAAGAGCGAGTACCAGCACTGTATGGTTAATTAAAATTATGAAAAAAAAAATTCTGCTGCTCTTCGGTTTCGGAAGGCAATGGAACAACAATTAGAACAGTATATGCTACTCTCCAGTGCTGTTATTTTGTTCCTAAGAATTATGAAGTGAATATTTTTTTCCTCTAATGTTATTTTGATGGTAGAATGATTTGTGTTTCATTAGAGAATGAAGAACTCAGGTTTCTTAATGTGAATAGGCCATTGCTCAACAGACGCCAAGGATGAAAGGGGACAGAGTTCTTCAAATCCATGAAGTGACTTCAGAAAATATCAAAGGTGATCTCTTTCATCTGGCATATTGGGCTAACAGGTTCCACTATCCTCCAAATTCTGATGATAAAATTGCACTCGTCTTCATCCTTAACAAACTTTTCCTTATTTTTTGTGGCTCTGAGGTGCGTATGGGCTGAAGAAGTCAATGATGGGATGGTAACCATAGTTGACCTTGCTATCGCCTTCATTAGCCTGAGGAGGTCTCTGAGGACCCCCCAGTGGTCTGATTCTGTGGACTGGTGGCTCTTGTCGTGACTTTTGCTCCTCATCCTTCACCTCCTGCTTGCGGCTGGAATAAAGAATCACAATTATAATATTTTGTGAGATATTAGTGTGCATTTGTGTATATAGTACAGTGTCAGCACTTGCATGCTTTCTACAATGATGCCATATTCTCATGTTTAGTATTCGAAAGTGTAAATATTTTCTATCCAACTATATTTATACATTCTTACCTTCTTGTTTGTGTATCCCCTTAAGCATTTAAGTGGTTTCTCTTCAGTATATTAAAGATGGGACAAGCACTTAAACATAAGGCATTTCCTGTTTACCAGAGATCCCAGTGCACTCCCATAAGTCTTAAGCTTAGCAAAATCAGCTAATTATACAGTACCACTAACCAACCCATTCCAACAAGAATTTTACTCTAACATCAAATTTCATCATTCTTTTTCTGTACACATGATCAAAGCCAACCACAAAACTATTAAAATCTTCTCCCGATTCATAATATTATTAAGTTCAACAACTATGGCAGCTTCCACTCTGTTCCCCTATCATTCAGCAAAACACTGCTACCTCCTTTACCTCACCCTCATTTCAAGAATACATAAACAATCATGACATTACACAATCCAAATGTACTCTCATAATGCTTTCATACTATAATTTCCTCGTTAACATTACTCTCATTATAAAATCTTTGAACAGCAGTCAGAAGCCTTCCATGCACATCACTAAATCTTAAAACTTTACATATAATTTCTGAGAGATGCTGTAAAAAAAAAAGATCTAAGGAATTTTCTCCAATACTTAGATCATGTGTGACATTATGGTCTCAATACTCTCTTCCCTTCCTTTTTACCACAATCAAATCAAAATCCCATCATATGAACTGCAGACTGTTCTACAAGGATGCATTCCACAGTACATCTTACAATTTTTGTTTACATTCCTGTGGTAAAACGACAGCCTTTGTTCTTTTGTTAGGTATGTAACTTTTCCTCGAAGCCGCACACACGCACAAATCACTCAACTGCAATTTCCCCTCCACTCTTCAATACTGCACCCTTTACCTCATCTGTTCCTTGGTTTACTGATTTTTTTAGGGGCATCATAATTCCTCGTATCTCCAGTATAACATTTACCTCTCCTACATGGATTCCACATCGCTCTGAACTCTAATTCTACAGTACCAATGCTTATATCTTCTATCCACAAACACTTTTCTGCAGTTAAAAACTTCAGCAGTTATTTTAAAAAGAAGCAAAAAAAATATTTTAAAAGAAGAAAAAAATAAACTGTTAAAGATGGACTAAAACAGGCATAACTGACCTGTGTTAGGCACTCAACTCATTGAGTTCATCCAAATTGTGATCCAGTGGTTAGCACCACCTCCTTGGAAGATGATTTCAAAAGAATATCAAAGAGAAATCAGAAGGACAAGACTAGCTGGGAAGGATGTGTTTAAGAATTGGATAACACTCACCTGCGAAGGTCATGGTTGGTGTTGTCCCTGTCAGGATGGCTAGGCCGAGCTGAAGGTCGCCATGGGTCTGGCCGCCGCCTCCTGGGTTTCACAGGTTCTACGTTGACTGGCCTGTACACTACAAGGGGTAAATTTCAGCACTGTTAAAATAATCACGAGAGAATCCACGCAAGTATCTTTAAAATAATCACGAGAGAATCCACGCAAGTATCTTTACTAGTGTGAAGTGAAAAGATGTCAGTTTTATCTATGTGTAAGCAATGAATAGCATGGGGATTGTAATGTCTCATCCTGATATATTTATCCTGGATTTAGATACTTGTCAAAACAGTCATCAGTACTGATCAATTACAAGAAAACTGAGATTAACATTGTTATCAGTGACACGAAGCAAGCTGGTCAGAGCATCACATAGTCTTAAGTCATAATGTCATCAGTCTTGCGATTTTAGATATGCCTCATTTTTTAGCAACATGAGATTTAAAGAAGGGATCACTACATTACAAGAGGTTAATGCATGCATCAATTACAAGAAAACCGAGATTAACGTTGTTATCAGTGACACGAAGCAAGCTGGTCAGAGCATCACATAGTCTTAAGTCATAATGTCATCAGTCTTGAGATTTTAGATATGCCTCATTTTGTAGCAACACGAGATTTAAAGAAGGGATCACTACATTACAAGGGGTTAATGCATGCAAAGAGGCTTCCATTGGTTTGGAGGCATAGAAAAGTTAAAACTTCTTTTAATATGGATGTTACAATCCTCAGAAGGTTACCTTTACAAACACTGCACACTAGGAAGGTATTAGTTTCTGTATTAGATATAACACATTAGGATCTGTGACTAGGAAATATTTTCAAAGAGATGAAATATTTTCAAAGAGATATTACTGTGTTCTTGACTCCTTAACTATGGCTCTATTAGATAAGGCAAGACATATTTCCCATGAAGCAAAACTCAATCATTCACAACAAGGAAGAGACTTATTCACTCCTCAGTAACTGAGCCATTTTGGCAGTATTCACTGTCAAGTGACAAATCAATGTGGTTAATGAAAAACGTTTGCAAGTCAACGTTTTTTTTTTTTTTACTACATAGCAAAAGTCAACACACAGTTCAATGTTCTGAATACAGTCACAGTTATCTAGTACAAATATGAATGGAGAATCATTATATGTTATCTATAACTTTGTTTGAACCTTCTGACCATGATGACTTAACTCGTTGAGTATCACGACAATTCTTTGATGACTTTACAGTATTCTGTACTGGAGAGTTGTCATCACATTCGTGGGGTTAAGTTCTCATAAACATGGCGTCATATCATATTCAAGGTGTTAAGTCAATATAATCGCATGGTTAAACGACATACAACTGGACCCCCATCATTAAAATATAGATATACTCTACAACAGAGGTTAGTACATAAGGAGTGAAAATTTACAGTACTTGTAACATATATCACATCTAAGTATGCCAACTACAGGCTTCTTGTAAGAACTGTTGGAGTCTAAATTATATCAAAAGATGCTACAGTTGTTGTTTCAACAAAGGAAAGGAATGGTATCTACAGGGTTAAACATCATACACTACAAGAGATGACAGAGATGAAGGGCAGGCACAGCCTGACACAACTCTCACAAGCTCGTTCATAACTATAAATAATCAACTACTAGCAACATTTACACCACAATTACTGTGTGAAGGCATCTCACGTGGATCTACAGAAAATCTTGAACTGTGAGCAGCTACTGATGTAGTTGGTAGTTGGTGTGGACATAAAGAACAAAGATAGGTGCCACCAGAGAAGGAGTCTCGGATCTGGTCCTGGGTCACTGACCTTGCTCTGGGGCATCACTAACTGGGGCCACAGCATTCACATCCTTTGAGGGAGCTGGTACTGTCCGAATAACCTGGTCTGACCCTGCAACATCTTGATGCCGATTGAGTGGAGGGAAGATGTAAGCATAACCCTGGATGTGACAGGAGCAACAACTTGGTACCTGCAAGGGAACAGTATGATTAAAGATTTCTTTGCATTCTTAAATATTTTGAGACATCAAAAGTTAAATGAAAACACATATTTACACATCCTCAAAAAATGTGGGGCAGATCACTGATATCCAGAGAACACATCATTAAAGAAATGTAAAAGTCCTTAGAAATAAAAGGTTCCCATAGCCCAGCTGCAATGCTACATTACTAAACAAGCTATTACTCATGGTCACAAAAAATTGTGTTGCTGCCAATTTATACAACAATACCTTGAAGATATCCATATGAAGGCCACGGCTATCATCCCATGAGAGCAGGCGATGGTAGTTATATATCTGGTTGCAGGTGGCACGGTAGTGATGTGACACATAGCTGCATGCCCCACCAGGCTTCCTGCAGAAACCAGAGGAGGAAGTTAATGAATCAATAAATTCACAATGGTCCCTACCATCACATCCTCTCCTTTTAGCAGCTCCTCATGGTCCTAAATATCTGAAATTCTTATGAAAGTGTTATCATGACTCATCGGTCTTTACTGTTTCTGGCTCGCACACCTTTATTTTCTTACCCTTTACTATGGCCCAATTGTCTTACTGTGGTTCTTGCCTCTCATTATGGATCCAAACATACATAGGGACTTGTATCCCTCACTTTGAACCATAACTCTTCATCAACTATTAGTGAGTCCTAACTTTCGGTCGGGTTCCTGTCTCTTTTTTTTCTCTTTCTCAAGCCTCATTCATATATATGGTCTACCTTTTAATTATGGCTCAATCTGTACTCTGAATTCAGACTAAATTCAGTTCCTAAATGCACTGAGAAGTTTTTTCCAGGAGAGTAAGGTATGTGCACAAGTAAGAAGAAAGGAGAGAGAATGGTTCCCAGTACAAGTCAGTCGGCATGAAGCATACTGTATGCGATAGTACTTTGGCTGTTTGCTAAGTGAATAAAAGGGTATCAGGGAAGGGGACTGGTCTGTAGTATGTTAAGTATGGGGCATGGCAGATAAAGAAGTTCCTGTTTGTTGGCAACTTCTATAAGAATCTCCAATCCTAACCTTGTATTTCCGAAGAAAAGCACTTAATCAAATTCTGCAAACCTGAAACTGAGAAATTACTGGTCTCTATTTTGAGGATAATTGTGCCAATGGTATATAACACAGTCCAAACTCATTGCTAGTAAAATCACCATTACCTAACCAGTTTGCAAGACATGTCAGCAACCTGATCATTCCCAAAACTATGAAAATCCCTGTAACATCTTGAGGAACAAAAGAATTTGATTAATATACCTTACCTAAGACCTTACAAATTCTGTATATTTCCCAGGATGAAGAAGACTCATTACTACATTTTGGTACACCATTACTCTCCATAATATTATGATCTACAACAACTCACTTTCACTAATTACTGTCTAGTCTAGTCTTTTTGTCCCAATTTTCACTAATTACTGCCTAATATATTCTTTGTCCAAATTTCCATGATAAAATTAGCATAGTTATCTAATACTGGAGTAACTATCACTAATGTGAGATATCTTTATTAAGCCTTGCCTTGATCCTAAGTGCCAAGTCACCAAAGCATCAGTGATGTGCCATGTATATAGTGAATTTTATTCTATTTGCAATATCATTACATTTCCAAGGACCTAAAATTAAATATTTTTTCTATTACTCATACATTTGGCTGTATTACTCAAATCTGTACTTTTAAATTTGTTCTCGACTTTCTGAAGAGCAGAAATCTTTAAGAAAGGTTAGAATAACTTTCTGCACTACCTATTATGTAAGATGACTGGCTTGTAGCAACAATTATTAAGGTGTCTGAATAGTTTACATGGGTGCACTTGTACAACACCAATCACCTGACCTGCAGGTCCTTCCAGCCTTCACCTCTATCTCTCCAGTACGTACATGCACTTCTCCATGCGAATGGTCTGAGTGTACTTGTCCATGTTGACTATAAACTTCCAGCTGCCCTTAGAGTTCCTGGCTCGTTTGGGTCTGGCATACTTCACCTCAGCTGGGCACAAGAATCCCCCATCCTGTGCGAAGTCTCGGTGAGCATGGTTTTCTGTTCCCATCCGCCTGAATAAAGCAGAGGTTACAGTAAAAAATCACATTACTTCCAGCATACTACCTTTAGGAAAAATGAAATTATAAACAGATTCAATGCCAAGTTCTGTGTATGTTCTATATAAAAAGAAAAAAAATCACACAATCCAACTCTTACTGAAAAAAAATTCCTTATAAATGAATCTGCACATGCTTAAGTAATTAGTATATTGCTGCCGAGTTGTACCTGTTACCAAAGTAATGTTGGTAGTTGTACTTGGATTCCTGAGCAGCTGTAACCCCATCCACCAGTTCATCAGCACTCTGTGACCTGACCTCAGCTACCATGTCGTCCGCACGAGATGGGTCACGCACCAGTGATGACAGGATGGCCTCACTGTCCACATCAACAGTCACAGAAATATGTTAATGCGGTTATAATCACAAGTTTACCATGAGATAAATACTTAACAAGCAAAAATACAGTATAATCTATTGTTTTGGTATAAATCAAGAGACTTACTGAGGATACTCCTCTGTGTCAAGGCAAATGTCTTCTGTGTACTTTATACAGTGGCTATCACCACCAAAGCTACCAAATCCAACATGACTGAAGCCACCTGGACGGCCATGAGTAGGTCTTGATGGACGGGGAGGTCTAGGCCGAGCAGCTGTCCTAAGAGGAGGGCGGGCAGCAGGCCGAGGCACTGGAGGCCGAGCAGATGGCGGCCGGTGAGCAGGAGGCCTGGCTGGCCGTTGTTGTATGTTAAAATCTCCAAAGTCATTCTCGAAATTGTTGTTGAATCCAAAGTTCCCACCAAAGTCATTAAAGGTTACGGGTCCAAAATCAGGTCCAACAGTGTTACTGAAGTCCTCAACAGGGGGTTTAAATCCAGGCCTATGGCCTGGTACCTGACGGGATGGAGCTGATGGTGTCTGCTGCTGCACAGGGTGATGTGGTGGGAACTTGACCATAGTGGGGCCAGGAACGAATGGCAATGGCTTCAAGATTTCTTCTGGCGCTGGCACCTCTGGAGATCAACATTAACATTAGAAAATAAAGCCACTCACTATAAAGAAGAGCAAGCCTCTAATGTAAGGCCAGCCACACCCGCTTCCAGTTATTGTGACCACAACCAAGAAATTACATCATGCACAGCTGCTCAATCCCTGTCTCCTTACCATACAAGAAGCCATGCTCAAGTACACAGCATAATACTCTGTTTATTCTACTTATGAAGTGTTATATCTGATAGCTTGCCTGCCCTAGTGATCAACCTTTGAAATTGGCCATGCAACTCATATATGCTAAAAATCTTATTATCTCATTCACATTACTATTTCTTACAGAGAAATCATTAGTTGGTTCTTCTCCAAAAGTTAGTCAGAAGTGAAAGAAATGCTGACCTACTTTCTTTTTATGCTAATATATTATGAAATTTATTATAGTTCTGTCAAGTTACTTCACTGTTAGTTACCAACAGGCATTTGAAGACTAAGAACTGCTAATGATGTTTAATGAATGAACATGGCAAAATGAGGAAATTTATGGTAGTGTTTTGGGGGCTGTAACATATCTATAGTTAAAATGGTGCAGTTAATTGGATATTTTCATTTTGACATAACAGATGGGACTACTAATAGCAAAACAATACTTGCAAATTTCAGATGCATCTGACATCTTACACAATCTCCATGGACACCCTAGCTTGACTTCTAGCATTAACATGGAGTCTACCAAAAAATAAAGAGTTTAACAATTCAGTTGCAAGATGATACTTCATTTCTATGAATCAAAGTATAAATTATGTACATAACTCTCCCCAAGGCAGCAGTACTGATTCCTATGGTGTTGATAGCATTAAGGCTTTTACATACACTATGAGTGAGCAGAAGGCAATACACCTTAAAGTTCCAACTCTCTGATTGTGTAGCATAGCTTGCACTACCTCACTCACTAATAATAAAATCTACACTAGGATTAGTCTGGTTATCAACCTACTTCTAGTGCTCTGGATGCTGGCCTCACCTTGGGGGTTATACGGTCCCTGGAAAAGAAAAAAAAAAAGAGTCAGTCTTCAGCACCACAAAAATACATAATTATATGGCAATACAGACATACTGACATCATGAATGTTGTATTACTATGAAAAGTGACTATGTTAGTTATAGTATTAAATGAAAAATAAAAATCAACTCTGAGAGCTTAAAGACATGTAATGAGATAAACTTTAACTTATCTAATTATATAAACTCTTATTCTGAACCATTTAGATAATAAAAATGAAAAACTGGAAATGCTATAAATGACATAAAAATTTCTTTCTTTCAAACTATTCGCCATTTCCCGCATTAGCGAGGTAGCATTAAGAACAGAGGACTGGGCCTTTGAGGGAATACCCTCACCTGGCCCAATTCTCTGTTCCTTCTTTTGGAGAGAAAAAAAAAAAAAAAAAAAAAAAAACGAGAGGGGAGGATTTCCAGCCCCCCCGCTCCCTCCCCTTTTAGTCGCCTTCTACGACACGCAGGGAATACGTGGGAAGTATTCTTAATCCCCTATCCCCAGGGATAAAAATAAATGGAAATATACATTATACTAATATTCTGTTCCAAGAATATATTTGAATGCATAAAATATCACTAAGCCAATCTCTTCCGTCATCCAAACGTGAGCTCCATCTCATGAGCATACTGATATGACCCTTAGGTATGATGTCATTCTGAAGGGTTATATCATCATGCTTAAGGAGTTAAGCAACTTCTGTTGGGTTATCTGTAACAAGTATAAACTGTATTACAAGTTATGCAAGTCCTCCACTTGCCTCTCTCATCATGATAGCATCTTTTTTTGTATCAAGGAGGGCTAAAAGGAAAATATGCCATTAAGTTAACTTTACTTTTCAACACTGTTAATTCCAGCATTACGGGCAAAAAAAAAGGAAAAATTTCCTTGCCTCAGTGTAACATACACGTCCTGTATATATCAATTAGCAAATGAAAACATGAAAATTTGGCTGTTAATCGCATGCTGCATCACAAGAACAGTTCTTGCTGAAAGTAGATTAATGCAAAAATTATAATGCTGAACTTAAAAGCAGCTGTCCTAAGGTAATGACACTCAATGCAAAGCTCAAGTTTACAAACGATGCTCAAACTCTTTTAATATTTTCAATATCTCAGCTCTCATAATACCAAACAATCAAGCCACCACATTTTCCTGGGGTGCATAAAATTTATATCCTTTAGCTGTGATGAACAAAGAGTGTTCTCAAGATCTTGCTGGTCTTACTAACAGAGGTTCCATTACAGTACCAATAAATCCAACACAGACTATATCCTCATAACCAATAACACACATCAGTTACACCACTACCAGCTCACCAAGAAGAAAAACCATGGCATCAAGGCCCCAAAATCTTATTAACAAAGCAGACATTCTGATGGATCCTGAAGATAGAGACTTCACATGCTAAACCCTAAACACCAGCTCCAACACATTTAGGATCTAGCACTCACATGAAATCTTCCAGCTGTACCCGATCGGAGGTTGAGGGGTGGTCGCATTGGTGGAAGGCGGGGTCTGGAGCCCTAAGAAAGAGATAGAAGATTGCCATAATTTGTGCAGGGCTGTTACTCCTCCCCACCAACAATCTCGACTACCTATCAGTATATACTTGAAATAGCAGAGTGGATATCCCCTGCATATATGATTACCTAGCATATGTAATCAGCAGTGAGGGAGGCATCAGGACAGTTACAGGCATGGCAACTTACCAAGGGGAAAGGTTTCCCAGTGAATATCATGCCAATCATCTGTTCACGGATGATGTCAAAGTTGTCTCTGCGGCGGTGACCAATGAAGGCCTCAGCCACAGGAGGAGGCATCATCTCCTCCACTTCTTCATCTGTAGCAGCAGCAGCCTCATCCAGTCTTTCCAATGTTAGGTTGTATCCTAAGGAGAATAATGTCTCAAGCATCTCTACACATTCAACTTTTCATACAATGAAATACCCATCTAGTGTCTGTCCCTGTATAAAATTCAGCATAATCAATCCTACAAAGTGAATCTACATAAAGCTGGAAAAGACATTGGAAAATGAGAGTTGAAAGAATAAATGAAACATGTTAGATGTAAACAAAAAGCACGAAAATCATCTGTTTTAAGGATGTATCAAGAAGAGTGAATTTAGTATTGGAAACAAAAGGTTGCTCCTGAAGTGAGAAAGCTAAACACTACATGATGGAAACTACAGTCTGATGGCCACCCACATTACAAAATAAATGATTGGCTAAGACTTCAAACTTCCAGTTACTTTGTGGTTTTTATAATGTAGATACTGAGTAATTCTTCACAACAGGGAGATACTATTCAGCCTGAAGACAAAAATACAAGACTTGAGTAAATGAAGCAGAGAAAGATAAATGAGAAACTACTTCTGTAGCAACATAGCAGTACAAAGATGAAAAAGCAATAACAAGTGAAACAATGATATATATTAACACCCTGAGATCAATGGCAGAAACTTGAACTAGATGGTAGATCCTTTGAACAACCCTCCTCCCAAGCAAAATATATTATTTCAAACAAGTGATCCCAATTAAACACATATATATAAAAATTTATTTATATATTTATTTATTTTATTATACTTTGTTGCTGTCTCCCGCGTTAGCGAGGTAGTGCAGGGAAACAGACGAAAGAATGGCCCAACCCACCCACATACACATGTATATACATACCTATACATCTCAACATATACATATATATACACACACAGACATATATACACATGTACATAATTCATACTGTCTGCCCTTATTCATTCCCGTCACCACACCGCCACACATGAAATGACAACCTCTTCCCCGCATGTGCACGAGGTAGCACTAGGAAAAGACAACAAAGACCACATTCGTTCACACTCAGTCTCTAGCTGTCATGTATAATGCACCAAAACCACAGTGCCCTTTCCACATCCAGGCCCCACACAACTTTCCATGGTTTACCCCCGGATGCTCACATGCCCTGGTTCAATCTGTTGACAGCACGTCGACCCCGGTATACCACATCATTCCAATTCACTCTAATCCTTGCACGCCTTTCATCCTCCTGCATGTTCAGGCCCCGATCACTCAAAATACTTTTCACTCCATCTTTCCACCTCCAATTTGGTCTCCCTCTTCTCCTCGTTTCCCCCACCTCTGACACATATATCCTCTTTGTCAGTCTTTCCTCACTCATTATCTCCATGTGACCAAGCCATTTCAAAACACCCTCTTCTGCTCTCTCAACCACACTCTTTTCATTACCACACATCTCTCTTACCCTTTCACTACTTACTCGATCAAACCACCTCACACCACATATTGTCCTCAAACACCTCATTTCCAGCACATCCACCTTCCTCCACACAGCTCTATCTATAGCCCACGCCTCGCAACCATATATCATAGTTGGAACCACTATTCCTTCAAACATACCCATTTTTGCTTTCCAAGATAACGTTCTCGACTTTCACACATTTTTCAACACTCCCAGAACTTTCGTCCCCTCACTCACCCTATGATTCACTTCTGCTTCCATGGTTCCATCCGCTGCCAAATCCACTCACAGATATCTAAAACACTTCACTTCCTCCAGTTCTTCTCCATTCAAACTTACCTCCCAATTGACTTGTCCCTCAACCCTACCGCACCTAATAACCTTGCTCTTATTCACATTTACTCTCAGCTTTCTTCTTTCACACACTTCACCAAACTCAGTCACTAGCTTCTGCAGTTTCTCACCCGAATCAGCCACCAGTGCTGTATCATCAGTGAACAACTGACTCACTTCCCAAGCTCTCTCATCCACAACAGACTGCATACTTGCCCCTCTTTCTAAAACTCTTGCATTCACCTCCCTAACAACCCCATCCATAAACAAATTAAACAACCATGGAGACATCACACACCCCTGCCGTAAACCAACATTCATTGAGAGCCAATCACTTTCCTCTCTTCCTACACGTACACATGCCTTACATCCTCGATAAAAACTTTTCACTGTTTCTAACAACTTACCTCCCACACCACATATTCTTAATACCTTCCACAGAGCATCTCTATCAACTCCATCATATGCCATCTCCAGATCCATAAATGCTACATACAAATCCATTTGCTTTTCTAAGTATTTCTCACATACATTTTTCAAAGCAAACATCTGATCCACACATCCTCTGCCACTTCTGAAACCACACTGCTCTTCCCCAATCTGATGCTCTGTACATGCCTTCACCCTCTCAATCAATACCCTCCCATGTAATTTCCCAGGAATAATCAACAAACTTATACCTCTGTAATTTGAGCACTCACTCTTATCCCCTTTGCCTTTTTACAATGGCACTGTGCAAGCATTCCGCCAGTCCTCAGATACCTCACTATGAGTCATGCATACACTAAATAACCTTACCAACCAGTCAACAATACAGTCACCCCCTTTTTTAATAAATTCCACTGCAGTACCATCCAAACCCTCTGCCTTGCTGGCTTTCATCTTCCGCAAAGCTTTTACTACCTCTTCTCTGTTTACCAAATCATTGTCCCTAACCCTCTCACTTTGCACACCACCTCGACCAAAACACCCTATATCTGCCACTCTATCATCAAACATGTTCAACAAACCTTCAAAATACTCACTCCATCTCCTTCTCACATCACCACTAATTGTTATCACCTCCCCATTAGCCCCCTTCACTGATGTTCCCATTTGTTCCCTTGTCTTACGCACTTCCAAAGCATCCTTTTATTCTCCCTAAAATCTAATGATACTTTCACACCCCAACTCTCATTTGCCCTCTTTTTTCCCTCTTGCATGTTTCTCTTGACCTCCTGCCTCTTTCTTTTATACATCTCCCAGTCATTTCCATTATTTCCCTGCAAAAATCATCCAAATGCCTCTCTCTTCTCTTTCACTTATCTTTTTACTTCTGCATCCCACCACTCACTACCCTTTCTAATCTGCCCACCTCCCACGCTTCTCATGCCACAAGCATCTTTAGCACAAGCCATCACTGCTTCCCTAAATACATCCCATTCCTCCCCCACTCCCCTCACATCCTTAGATATATGTATATATAGATAAATGCTTGCAAAACTGACTTCCTGGTTCTTTCTAGTTCCTACCTGCAGCCTTAGCAGCTAGAAGCAATTCCTCTGCTGGTGATAACACATTAGTGGTATTGTCATAATGATCATCCACCAGTGCCTCAGCCAAGGGCACCTCGATCTCCGTCTGCGTCACAGATGCCGCTGCCAGCAGCAACATGATGATGAACCCCTGTCAGTAAAGGAATCATACATGAAAATTCCTTCTACAAAAAACACCAGCTGTCATGATAAAAGTAATACAGTACAGAAGGTATCAAATGAAACAACACTAGCAATCACAAGGATTAGAGGGTGACATAATGCACTCTAACACTCACAAAGACTATTCAGCATAAAACTATCTCCTCTATGATACTACTGCTGATACAATCAATATCATTTTATAATTAACAATAATAATAATAATAATAATACAATCATATTTTTTTTTTTCATACTATTCGCCATTTCCCGCATTAGCGAGGTAGTGTTAAGAACAGAGGACTGGGCCTCTGAGGGAATATCATCACCTGGCCCCCTTCTCTGTTCCTTCTTTTGGAAAAAAAAAAAAATAATCACAATAATAATTACCCATATCCCTAATTTCCAACTATTAAGCAAGTCTGCTGCCAGTAAGGGTTTATAGCATCTCAAAGTGAACTTCTGAAAATAGTTTTTAATCAGGCCAGAAAGCATTCCCATGGTAATAACTACACTCCCATACATTAAGAAACAAGAAGCATACAACCAATAAGAGGTGCCAGTTGATTCTTCTTTTGATCTGAAACTGAACTAAACTCTGATCATTAGTTATTTTCTTACAGGATCTATGAATACTTCATTAGTAATACTGAGAAAAGACAAAGCCTTTTGGAAGAGAAAGCTATCTCATACATACTCCTTTAAGAACAACGCCTATCTCGTACCCTAATATTTTTTATTTGATCATCCCTCCTCACCGACATACTGTCCTCAAACATTTTATTTCCAACATATTCACCATATCCTTTACATTTCTAAGGCCCACAGGACTAGTAAAGCATCAAACATACCCTCCTTATCCTTTGAGACAGTGAACTCTCTTCCAACACATTCTTCAATGCACCCAAGACCTCTGCCCCCTCACCCACCTTATGGGGCTCACTTCAGCTTCCACAGTTCCATTTGCTGCCATATCCACTCCTAAGTATCTCAAATGTACCACTTCCTCCAGGTTCTCTCCATTCAAACTCACATTCCAAACAATTTGCCCCTTTTCACTGATAAACCAAATAGCCTTGCTTTTATTGATATTTACCTGCATCTTTCTTCTCTCACACATTCTCCAAACTCAGACACCAGCCTCCGCAGTTTCTCACTCAAATCTGCCACCAGCGCTGTACTGTATGCAAAAAAACAACTGATTCAGCTCTTAGGCTCCCATCACCAACTCTCACATTATCTACTCACCTCAACAACTGGCTTACATGATAATAGCAATACTTTTCATAGCACAGTGACAGAGAATAAGACAAATGTGAATATGTTTCAATGACTACAATCTAAATTGCAATAAGGGCAAAGAGAAGCTTTATGTAATTTTTTCTTTCTTCAAGAAGAAGAACCCGCCAATGAACCCGCCTCTTAAGTGGAGACATATAGCAGGGATCAAAAAATACACTAAGGGATGGAGACTTTTAGCATTTGGCTGTAGGAGAGTCGATGTTAGTTTTTGCTAGTCCTGGAGTTCCCAACATTAACGGAGTGCTATATCTGTGGGACACAACGTGACCTGTTAGTGCTACATGACCTACAAATTAGCCAGAGAAGTAAGGAAGAACACAATCAAACAACCCTCAAGAACAACTGTGATTTGTGCAAATGACAGAGAATCAACTTACTGGTACTGAAGGGATCATAGTGTTAATGCACGTGATGACCAAATTTGTTGTGCCAAGGTTGCCTGTTACACCAGCATCTGTTGGTTAAAAGGAATACATCAGCCAAGGTCTGCTTTAAAGAAATGATCATTTTGAAAACATACTTCACACTGCCTCAACTTCTGTTCACAAATATACAACCATGAGTCTGTTACATAACTAAGTTGAAACTTCTTTGGCCCAAGGTGCTGCTGTTGCTATTGGTGACTTAAATGTGCCACAAAACACTGGATGAGTTTTGCATGACTAACTCATGACATGGACACAGGAACCATTCATCATAATCATGATATGAATGACAGAGGTTAATGTAGAGCCCAGTTTCCCAAGAATGAAACCTCAATTTTGTTAATTCTGGGCATGTGTAAGCAGTTACTCTGTGTGTTCAGGGAAGAGTTTTATACCTGCACTGCTCTGTCTCTTAACTAAGTATATATGTACCACGTCTTTCATGCGTATATACACAAACATACACCAGAGTAAGTCAGGTACCCGTTTACTGACCAGCCCAGAAGGGAAGGTGAACAGCTGGGTTGGCTCTGGCTGATGGTTGGCTGCTGTGCTCAGGACTTGAACATGAGTGGGCCATGCATGAACCATGGTCAGCAATCCTAGTCAGAACACTAACCACTACTATGACACATCATGTGTGTATTAATTTTACCTCTTTGTAATGAGTGTATATATGAGTGTAACTACTTATCTGTACTACTTGTGGAGGGAGTTCTACATGTGGGGCTGCATTTCTTGAACTATCCCTAGTATCATACAACTTCTTAAAATTCCATATGCCATCAAATTTACAGTATAACTACTTAACTGTTCTGTTCGTGGAGGGAGTTCTACTTATGTGGGGCCCCATTTCTTGAGCTATCCCAGCTATCAAACAACTTTTTAAAATCATGTATGCTGTTCAAATTCACAGTTTCATATTCAGTATATTTTATTCATCCACCATTATAGCATTAAGTACTTCTTTACCTCTTTTTCTAACAAATTATTGGTGCACATACTGAAAAGTTGTTCACCAATTTCATTAAATTGTTTTAAAAGCTTCAAGGCTGTGATCTGGTCACCCTTTACTCTTCTCTCTTTGGGCAAATTTAAGGCTTCCAATCTTCCCCTGTAATTCATCTCTCATAATTCTGGTACCATCATTGATGCCCTTATCTCGACTCTTTTCACAGTTCTTTGCTTCTTTAAATACAACGACTAAACTTAGGATTTTTTTTTCAAACTATTTGCCATTTCCCGCGTTAGCGAGGTAGCGTTAAGAACAGAGGACTAGGCCTTTGAAGGAATATCCTCACCTGGCCCCCTTCTCTGTTCCTTCTTTTGGAAAATTAAAAAAAAAAAAAAAAAAAAAAAGAGATGGGAGGATTTCCAGCCCCCCGCTCCCTCCCCTTTTAGTCGCCTTCTACGACACGCAAGGAATACGTGGGAAGTATTCTATCTTATTTTTGGCCTAATGTACAGTGTGATCACCTTGATAAATATTTCCTTATCCATATTTTTGAAGAGTATTCTATATGAGCCTGCAGATAGCTTGTGAAGGAGAGACGAGGAGAGGACACTTGATGAGAGAGAGAGAGAGAGAGAGAGAGAGAGAGAGAGAGAGAGAGAGAGAGAGAGAGAGAGAGAGAGAGAGAGAGAGAGAGCCGCTGAGACTGTCACATGACACACATGACTGGTGACGTATGACAAGACCCCTGGTGAAAGTATGCAAAGCAAGTGCGTTACGGTTAGATGCCCTAACCCTTTGAACACGACGGTATGACGACCCCCCCCCCCCCCAAGCTCCTCTAAACATGACGAAACGACCCTTTGGGTACGACGGCCCCTGGGCCTTGTGGCCTGACCCTTCACAGATCACTTTCAACGAATCTGGTGGTCGTCACACCCAAGGGTCGTACCATCGTGCTCGAGGGTTGTACCGTCGTGTAGAGGAGGATCGTACCGCATCTGGCTCAAGAGATGACAGAGGGAGGCCCCAGGTGCTCCAACAAGCCCACCTAAGCGTCTTGAATATACGACAACGGTGGTGGAGAATACTGCCCCTTTCCCTGCTCCAGCCTGAAGCTTCCCCTCACAAACTTGGCTCTGTAAACCCGGGACAGCTCTCTCTCTCTCTCTCTCTCTCTCTCTCTCTCTCTCTCTCTCTCTCTCTCTCTCTCTCTCTCTCTCTCTCACACACACACTCGGGGGGATGAAAACACAACCCTCCCCCACATCCCCCCTTCAGCTTCAAGATCCTCTATGAAGTGTGAGTGTGGAAAACTCATGCTACATCTATCTTGGCGCCAGTCTCTGTTCCAGTTTCACTCCAACCTCAGTTCCAATCTCGCTACCATCTTAGTTCCAGTCCTGCTCCATCCTCGTTTCTTCCAATCTCGCTTCCAACCCGGGTTTCAGTCTCGCTCCAACTTAGCCTGGGTTCCAGTCTGTCTCCAGTCTGGCTCTTCACGCAGCGGTTAGCTGTTCCCTCGTCGGAACGCTGGGTTGTTCCCAAGACCGTGCCACGCGACACAGCCTCGTTCATCTTAGAAATGCAGCAGCAGCATCTCCATTACCTGATCTGGTGCACGTCTCGAGGGACCCCTTCTCCCGTCACTGATAAATGAGGACACGTCACAGTACCCCCTTAAAAAAGATCTGTCGCTTGTGATTTTCCTCACGCTTGTTCACTCTCATTTCTCATGTATACATACTTTCCTCCACTCACAGATAATCAAGACAACCTCACATTTGCTCTGCAACTTCTTTCAAAAGGGTAATGAATGTCAATGGGAGGTGATCGCAGTTTACCTACATTACATCATGCGTCTCGGTTGCACTCATCTGTGATGGGGGTACTATGGTCATGAGGGAATAGAGAGGGGGGCCAGGAGGGAGAATACTCTACATATATTACAGCGGTCACAATCGACCTCAAGTACACAGCGCCATTCTTCCGTACGTACCATAACACAACGAGAACCGTTAGCAGCGAACATGTAAAAAAGGCTGTCGAAGAATTTGATGATTTACCTTATCAGCGTAAAGAACCTCTGATGTCTGTGCGGGAGAGGGTACGGGGGATGTCCACACACACACACACACACACACACACACACACACACACACACTTGAAATGAGAGGTGAAATTCAGGTATTCTGCAAGCCAGCAGCAGCAGCAGCAGCAGCAACAACAACAACAACAACAAGCGTGAGGAAAAACACAAGCAACAGATCCTTTTTAAGGGGGTACTGTGACGCGTCCTTATTTATCAGAATGGGAGACATCAATGCTGTGTGTAGTACGTACGTACGTGGTTCTATTTTAATTTGGATGAATCTGAGTTTTGATTATCTGCCTAAGCGGAGATGAGTCTAAGCTCTGACGATATGTGCTGGTGCTGTACAATGCTGAGAGAAAATGTACGTGTTTTTCTTTTTTTCTTTAACCTCTGAAAGTAAAAGGTGTTGTCGCGATGTAATTAACTGGTGAGGAGCGCCATCGGATTCTTAATGCGTTTACTTAACTGGGGGAAAACACTTATCAGAAAGGAGGGTGGTGTGGTGGTGGGGTAAACATAGGTTATGAGCAGTCATGGGAAGATGAACTGAAAGTGAAGTGAGAACAGCTGGTGAGCGGGAAGAACTTAAGTGTAAAGTGAGCGAGAAGACTGTAGTAACTGGCCATGATGACTACCTAATTCATCACAAGACCTCGTTTGCTAGTGTGACTTAACTGAGAGCCTTTAAAAGGGTACAGTATGGACAAACCTAAATCAAAGTCATGAAGTGGATGGTAAGAATAACCCTAATTTTCAAGTCTTTCTGGGGTGAGGAAGGGTAAAGCAAAGTAAACCAAACTTAAAGTTCAAGGGGTACTAAGCATAAACTACCTAATACAGCATTAAACTGAAAATCTAGTGTTTAACACCACATTTACTGTAGCATATATCGCGCTTGACTGTTCCCTGTGAATCAGTCTTCCACACGATTCACAAAAAACTCACTAAACACCCTCTTCTGAACACGACGGTAGGACGTATGCAAATGATGGCCCGACCTTTCATGACCTGAACCTTATGGGTCAGCTCAAAGGCCATGGGATCGTACCGTCATGCTCAAGGGTTTAATGTCAACAAACGGGTAGAGTGGATGGTTTTAAGACGTTAACTGAAGCTGCCTTATGTTTACAGTTAGTCCCTCTGAGAGCAACACGTTGTCGGTGGGATAATATGCCTTAGTCTACCACACTGTCGGTGGGATACTATCCCCCAAAAACTCTATACCACGCCGTGAGATGGACATCCCACCTGAGAGGGCCAAGACTCGCTTCAGACGAGGGGGAGGGGGAGAATCGTAAGGACGCCTCAAGGATCACACTTAAACGACGCTTGATCGACTCATTGATTATCAAGTCCTACGAAGCCATTTTTCGGACTTTTTCTGACAGACCAGCGCTCGGTTGGCCACACCTCGTCATTTCCGACCAAATCCCTCCCACACCGACAAACCACGAAGGAAGAAGACAGGCCGACTCCACACATAGACAGATATCTGTCGCTGGGAGTGACAACTTACTCCCACAGTGTCAATGACCCGTGCTTGGGAGGGTGGGAGGAATTTCTACCCAAGCCTGGCAGCACTTGACTCCCACCCATGATAAACTAACCCCTCACCCCTCCCTCCCCAGACGCTTCTAGGTGGGTGGGAACGAAAAAAAAAAAAAATATCAATCCAATGGAGACACAAGTTATACCGACACAGTGGTTTCTGTGGCAGATGGCAGAGAGCCACCGTCATTCACTCAACAATACCGGGTTCGTACGGTGTTTGGAAATATATACTGGCGCGTATACAGAAGGGAAGGGGGTAAGAAAGTCAAAGGGACCTTCATACAAGACTGAACACCCATGGTAAATCCTTTATTTACATACACACACAGACAGACATACATAACCATATCCAAACTACACATATGCGGACAATACGCATCCATAACACAAACACCTGCAGTATACTCACACATAGGCCGATGGGAGAAATAACGGAATGAAAGCGATCGCATCATTTTACAAGGAGGAAACCTGGACACATTCCACAGTTGGTCAAGCAAACGGGACGACGAGACGCCATCCAAACATGCGCAAGGTTATGGGGACAAGACACAGCGGCGGAGACAGCCCCAGCGTGAATGATAAACATCGCGTGAAATGCGTTAAGCTGTGGGAACTGATGTACCTAATCTGTCGCCAGTTTCACCTTCAGGGGGGGGGGGGGGGACTGTGAAAGTACTGTCTGTAGTCAAATTACTAGCGTCAGATCTTCCCAAAGTGCTGTTCCAGAGTTACCAGAAGCTGGAAAGATAATGGCTGGAATGGTCTGAGCAAGGAGACTGTGCGTGCCTGCAACTTACACGGATATAAAAGTCTTCTTGATGGTACAAAAAGTACAAGAGACGGGGTGGCCCACAAGTATATAACTCTCTCCATGTAATATAGAAATACGTAATTAGGTAGTAATCAAGCAAAAACACAGAAACAAATAAAAATCATACATAAACAGAAACGGACATACACACACCAGTGCAGAACCCTTCCCGTACAGTAAATCATATATATATATATATATATATATATATATATATATATATATATATATATATATATATATATATATATATATATACATATATATATATATATATATATATATATATATATATATATATATATATATTTTTTTTTTTTTTTTTTTTTATACTTTGTCGCTGTCTCCCGCGTTTGCGAGGTAGCGCAAGGAAACAGACGAAAGAAATGGCCCCCCCCCCCCCATACACATGTACATACACACGTCCACACACGCAAATATACATACCTACACAGCTTTCCATGGTTTACCCCAGACGCTTCACATGCCTTGCTTCAATCCACTGACAGCACGTCAACCCCTGTATACCACATGACTCCAATTCACTCTATTTCTTGCCCTCCTTTCACCCTCCTGCATGTTCAGGCCCCGATCACACAAAATCTTTTTCACTCCATCTTTCCACCTCCAATTTGGTCTCCCTCTTCTCCTCGTTCCCTCCACCTCCGACACATATATCCTCTTGGTCAATCTCTCCTCACTCATTCTCTCCATGTGCCCAAACCATTTCAAAACACCCTCTTCTGCTCTCTCAACCACGCTCTTTTTATTTCCACACATCTCTCTTACCCTTACGTTACTTACTCGCTCAAACCACCTCACACCACACATTGTCCTCAAACATCTCATTTCCAGCACATCCATCCTCCTGCGCACATCTCTATCCATAGCCCACGCCTCGCAACCATACAGCATTGTTGGTACCACTATTCCCTCAAACATACCCATTTTTGCTTTCCGAGATAATGTTCTCGACTTCCACACATTTTTCAAGGCTCCCAAAATTTTCGCCCCCTCCCCCACCCTATGATCCACTTCCGCTTCCATGGTTCCATCCGCTGACAGATCCACTCCCAGATATCTAAAACACTTCACTTCCTCCAGTTTTTCTCCATTCAAACTCACCTCCCAATTGACTTGACCCTCACCCCTACTGTACCTAATAACCTTGCTCTTATTCACATTTACTCTCAACTTTCTTCTTCCACACACTTTACCAAACTCAGTCACCAGCTTCTGCAGTTTCTCACATGAATCAGCCACCAGCGCTGTATCATCAGCGAACAACAATTGACTCACTTCCCAAGCTCTCTCATCCCCAACAGACTTCATACTTGCCCCTCTTTCCAGGACTCTTGCATTTACCTCCTTTACAACCCCATCCATAAACAAATTAAACAACCATGGAGACATCACACACCCCTGCCGCAAACCTACATTCACTGAGAACCAATCACTTTCCTCTCTTCCTACACGTACACATGCCTTACATCCTCGATAAAAACTTTTCACTGCTTCTAACAACTTGTCTCCCACACCATATATTCTTAATACCTTCCACAGAGCATCTCTATCAACTCTATCATATGCCTTCTCCAGATCCATAAATGCTACATACAAATCCCTTTGCTTTTCTAAGTATTTCTCACATACATTCTTCAAAGCAAACACCTGATCCACACATCCTCTACCACTTCTGAAACCGCACTGCTCTTCCCCAATCTGATGCTCTGTACATGCCTTCACCCTCTCAATCAATACCCTCCCATATAATTTACCAGGAATACTCAACAAACTTATACCTCTGTAATTTGAGCACTCACTCTTATCCCCTTTGCCTTTGTACAATGGCACTATGCACGCATTCCGCCAATCCTCAGGCACCTCACCATGAGTCATACATACATTAAATAACCTTACCAACCAGTCAACAATACAGTCACCCCCTTTCTTAATAAATTCCACTGCAATACCATCCAAACCTGCTGCCTTGCCGGCTTTCATCTTCCGCAAAGCTTTTACTACCTCTTCTCTGTTTACCAAATCATTTTCCCTAACCCTCTCACTTTGCACACCACCTCGACCAAAACACCCTATATCTGCCACTCTGTCATCAGACACATTCAACAAACCTTCAAAATACTCATTCCATCTCCTTCTCACATCACCGCTACTTGTTATCACCTCCCCATTTACGCCCTTCACTGAAGTTCCCATTTGCTCCCTTGTCTTACGCACCCTATTTACCTCCTTCCAGAACATCTTTTTATTCTCCCTAAAATTTACTGATAGTCTCTCACCCCAACTCTCATTTGCCCTTTTTTTCACCTCTTGCACCTTTCTCTTGACCTCCTGTCTCTTTCTTTTATACTTCTCCCACTCAATTGCATTTTTTCCCTGCAAAAATCGTCCAAATGCCTCTCTCTTCTCTTTCACTAATACTCTTACTTCTTCATCCCACCACACACTACCCTTTCTAAACAGCCCACCTCCCACTCTTCTCATGCCACAAGCATCTTTTGCGCAATCCATCACTGATTCCCTAAATACATCCCATTCCTCCCCGACTCCCCTTACTTCCATTGTTCTCACCTTTTTCCATTCTGTACACAGTCTCTCCTGGTACTTCCCCACACAGGTCTCCTTCCCAAGCTCACTTACTCTCACCACCTTCTTCACCCCAACATTCACTCCTCTTTTCTGAAAACCCATACTAATCTTCACCTTAGCCTCCACAAGATAATGATCAGACATCCCTCCAGTTGCACCTCTCAGCACATTAACATCCAAAAGTCTCTCTTTCGCACGCCTGTCAATTAACACGTAATCCAATAACGCTCTCTGGCCATCTCTCCTACTTACATAAGTAGTGAAAGTGACACAGTGGTGAAATTGATGAGAACTGCTATTGACGTTTGTGTGAATAAATTGTACATTTCCTTTTCCATAGCCAGAGGTTGAACCATTATGTGACATTCATTCATTTTTTTTTTCATTCATTTCAAGCTAAAAGTTTGTTTCTAAATTGTTCTTACATTTTTCATATGTATATATATGTATGTGTGTGTGTGTGTGTGTATGTGCATATGTGTGTGTGTGTGTGTGTGTGTGTATATGTATATATATATGTATATTATCCCTGGGGATAGGGGTGAAAGAATACTTCCCACGTATTCCTCGCGTGTCGTAGAAAGCGACTAGAGGGGACGGGAGCGGGGGGCCGGAAATCCTCCCCTCCTTGTATTAACTTTCTAAAATGGGAAACAGAAGAAGGAGTCACGCGGGGAGTGATCATCCTCCTCGAAGGCTCAGAGTGGGGTGCCTAAATGTGTGTGGATGTAACCAAGATGTGAAAAAAGGAGAGATAGGTAGTATGTTTGAGGAAAGGAACCTGGATGTTTTGGCTCTGAGTGAAACGAAGCTCAAGGGTAAAGGGGAAGAGTGGTTTGGAAATGTCTGGGGAGTGAAGTCAGGGGTTAGTGAGAGGACAAGAGCAAGGGAAGGAGTAGCAATACTCCTGAAACAGGAGTTGTGGGAGTATGTGATAGAATGTAAGAAAGTAAATTCTCGATTAATATGGGTAAAATTGAAAGTTGATGGAGAGAGGTGGGTGATTATTGGTGCATATGCACCTGGGCATGAGAAGAAAGATCATGAGAGGCAAGTGTTTTGGGAGCAGCTAAATGAGTGTGTTAGCGGTTTTGATGCACGAGACCGGGTTATAGTGATGGGTGATTTGAATGCAAAGGTGAGTAATGTGGCAGTTGAGGGAATAATTGGTATGCATGGGGTGTTCAGTGTTGTAAATGGAAATGGTGAAGAGCTTGTAGATTTATGTGCTGAAAAAGGACTGATGATTGGGAATACCTGGTTTAAAAAGCGAGATATACATAAGTATATATATATATATATATATATATATATACTCCCCCATCTCAAGATACGTAGGGAGGGGCAGAAGCGGTTTGCGGTGGAGGTGCAGCAGCCCTCACCCCCCACCCCACCCCTTGTAGCGACCACAGTTCAAAAGCTAAACGGCGAGGACGGGAAGTAATCGCACATACGCTCACACCTTAAGGAAGGGGTGGTTTTGACATGCGTCGTCCATAAGGCGAATAATTCCAGAGAGAGAGAGAGAGAGAGAGAGAGAGAGAGAGAGAGAGAGAGAGAGAGAGAGAGAGAGAGAGAGAGAGAGAGATAATGGGCCAGCGTCAGGCGTAGAAATGGTGAACCAAACAAGAAATTCGACCCTATACAAGGCACGTCTTCCCTCGCTACCCTGAGGGAAGTAATCTTATTCGTATCTAACATCTACGGTTAGGGAGACGAGTTCTGGCTGAGCGGCAGGAGGCGAATCCCCATACCTCCATTAAACACTTTTTTTTCGGTCCACGGTCTTCCCCGAAGAGAAGAAAGTCCTCTTAATTCTCGGTAGCCCCGAGATAATTTCAAAGAGCCCTGGGGGGTATTTCAACAGAGGCGAACGTGCCGTGTGCTCAGTACCTTTCTTGGTTAAGGTTACTTGCGCTTAAGTTAGGCCCATCACCGCTACCTCACCCCTTCAAAGTTACCTGCCCCTAACTGGTTCCCTTCCACCACTTCACTGCTCTTTCAACTTTCCCGCACCAAGTTCTTACCCCATACGACCACGTCCCTCCTCCTACGAGATACAACTAACGACAGAATGGGAAGTCTTCGGTCCCTTGAAAATACTTATAAAACGCTTAGTCACAAGAAAAGCGGACAAGTCAGCACTGGAAAATCCATGACAGTTCATGACAATCTATGCTTGCAGGCAGTATGAACACGACACAATTCTGACCACTGACACGGGCATAAATAATTCATTCATGCAATGTCCACATGTACACAAAAGAGAGCCATGCCGGAATAATTGCCGCACAGGCTGCGCTGCGTGGCTATTTAAGGTTCAACAACTTCGTCTTGCAAGGTTCCGTTGTGCCTCAAGGCCCCGGCCAGGGAACAGGTTCTTCAGACGGTATGGTCCCCTGACCGATGCCCTCCACCCGTCACATATGGCTTCCCATAAACATCTGCTTCAACAATTTTGGCCAGGAATGACTTTAGCCATACCTGTCGCTCCTGCAACAGGCCAAAACAATCCTAAGACATTCCTATTTGTAGCTGCTAAAGAATCTGACCCCCACAGACAGTTCCTACTGTGACGGGTACCTTGGGACAAGCTCATGCATTAAGTATATGGGTATACATACAGCAAAATCTGTTACTAAAATTCAGTGAGCTAAAAGGTATTCTTTTAAACGATCCTACGTGCTTCTTGAACATTCTATCACATTGCGCACACCAGTTCGCTTTGACAAGCCGTAAGACATTATACTTAGAAAGAAAAACTCAGAGAAATAAAAAACATCACCGGAAAGATCTTCAGCCTGGACTCGGGTAGCAGTTCCAGAAAGTCTCAAGCTGGCCCAAAGAGCTAATATTAAATCAATACAACTGCTCCGAAAGCCTATCGATCACCAGCAATACCACTAAAATATTACAATATTCCAGTTACCTTACGGGTAAAATTATCAGAAAATCAAACAACCTAACCCAATGCTACTGAGTTTCAGGGCAGGAAAATCATGGGTATTTCATTTATTAAATACTATCATTATTCATAAAAAAATCCGATGAAGTAATGTATGCTGCATATCCATTCATCTGACAATATGATCAAAATGTCACAAAAAATCACAAAACTAGAATAACTGTTAACTCAATGCACATGGGTAATAAACAAGGTAAGGATATGTTCTTGAAATTCGTCCTTATCATCTAAAGGAGTTAGATGATAATGCAGTTGGTGAATGGCCAGAAGCCTACACAATAAACCAAAGTATGATAGATCGAGTCTGAACACTTGTTGCGCTGTGGCTGATCAAGGAGGACCTCAAACACCTGATGCTCTGACCCCTTAAACAGCTATTGCTGAGGCCGACCAAGGAGGACCTCAGACACCTGTTGCCATGACCAACTGGGAAAAACTTAAGACATGTTCCTACGGCCGAACTCACTTGTGCTGGCGCAAGTCTGCCCGCAAATCATCTATTACAGAGATGTGTGGTGAGGATGAGCGTCAATCTGTGCAGGTAGAATAACACGATGTGAGAACCGGTATTCAAACCCGCTTAATCATGGCTATCAATTGGTTCAATAACCAAGACGTGGCATGATAACCAACAGTGGCACAACACCTTAACCCAGCTACATGTATTGCGATCATCTTGCTAAAGTCACCACTTAACTTTAAATATCCTGAGTAGCCGTAGCGATCAACCATTCTTCTTCCCAGTACACCATGAGACATGCACGGATGCTCTTTCGTTCCGTGTACGCTTTGGGCTTCTGATGTCAACCATTAAGAGAGAGTGTTTTTTTTTTGCGTGATCTCAGACATTACATAATCGGTACTACGTGTTCCACAGTCGAAGAGCCAAACGTTATAGCCAGAAAGTACTGGTCCACACGGATACGTTTAATAAAAAATGAATTTATTCACGTTACATAAAAAAAAAAAATCCGAATCCGCTTTCTAATTCAGGTTAGGTTACAGATGCATGGATATGATTATTTTAGAAAAGGTGGTTAACGCTACTATGCCGGAAATTAATGGTTTAGGTCAGCTTCGCTTTGACTTAGCTTGAGTTTTGGAATACAAGGCCAAAGTCTACCTACTAGCATACCCAGCCCAAGTGTAGCAATACTTTAATTACATCTACAAACAAGAATGGGTCTCAAGAGATTAAGTACCAATTAAGTTCCTCCTGTAAAACCCTATGCACAACCTGAAATGACTTAATTTCTAATAAAATACCCAGACCGCAAGCCTAACCAAAGACGTGTATATTTAAGAAAAAAAGACTATTAGTGGTACACCATCCGGTGTATCCTTTACTTCCTTAACCTGACCTACACAGGAGCACCTAGCCTAACCCTTATGTCTGGACAACTGCCATTTCTACCTTATATTCCAATGAATTTATAATAAGTCTCCACTTAACACCAACCTCTGTACGTCCCTGCAGACCACGCTGAGCTGGATTAGGGTTCTGAGCCACAATTTTACTAGTGGCAATAAGTGAAACACTGACCATCCACAACATCCGTCAATATTCTACGAGGATCAGCATTTGTCATATTTCACACGAAATCGCCACCAACGGAGAACACAAGTCTACGATACACTGCACACAGCACCATTTCCATAGCTAGGGTTCATTTTCTACCATGAGACCACTCAACACCAGACACATCACTGTTAAGGGCAGCAGCCAAGCACGTTGATCGGTCTCGCCACTACAACCGTGACATCTTTTTTTTTTCAAGTCCCATAACCCCCGGTCATTAGAACTAAGGCATCCACAGCTGCAGTTATCAGAATGTGATGTTCAGGCGGGTTACACAAGCGGTATGAATCTTTTTCTCGTCAAAATAGGGGTTAAAATATTCACACCAGGTCTTCCGCACTAGCCATTGTTGACACGGTGTACAGCACTGAATATATGTAGTTGGGACGCCCCACTCACGGGTCCTCAGAGGCGACGTTTGGTTTTAATTTTAGTTCGGAGGAGCAACGACAGGTCGGCGCCACTGTCGTAATCTGACGTCTGTATTTCAGTTTTTCTTTCATCAATGCCTTCTAAACTTTCACAAGTGCATGAAGAAGTTGATTCCTTCCACGCGCAAAATTTAAATATGATTGTCACTGAATGTTATTTGTTATGACAAATATATTGAATTATCACTTTTGATTCTATGATAAAGATTTATGTATATTCTCATAAAAATGTATTTCACCAGCATTGCACCAAGACCCCACCCATAATTCAAAGTCGTCTAATATATTCTAGAGATCTAATCGATGTAATATTGCTTTGATAAACTTTATTTAGGTTCGACTGATGACGTTCGAAATATCCAAAACATTTGACTCGTTCTTGATAAATAAAGAGGATAGCTACCTACTGTAGTTTTACAAAACTATACAATCAAAATATTTTCGTCACATAGTGATCTTTATTTTTCAACTGCAAAACATTATCAAATATAACGGAATACTGGCATTCACCACTGAGTTGCCGTATCTCAGTTTCAACGAAAGAAAATATACCAGATTTCCGAGCGCCGTTTATCACGCAAATCTATTCGTGCACCAATAAATTCTGTCACCATAAAACCAACTGAAACAAGAACGACTACGCCCAGTTTCTAACCCGGTCACAATCATCTGGGGATAATTTCAGAGAAAGGTTCAAATAACACTGTAAATTAACAACTTTCAGGGTTCGCCCTTTTCTTAATAATGCGTTTGGAAGTGGGACAAACGACACTATGTGATTCAAGCAGCGGTAACTTCGTCATATGTGTCTAGTGGTGGTGGCGTGACTGGGCCACACCATGCGGGGTAGCTTGGGTGGCGTTGAGGTGTAGGTAAGATGACGTCGGTAGCGAGGGAGGAACGGAAAAGGGAGGAAAAATAAGAACACATCCCTCCTAGGTGTCACGTACGCTGGTAACAACATGTATCACGGGTATGTGGTCTTTATAATAACGTGCTATATAGATAACACCAATTAGGAAAGGCAAATGGAGTGAATTATCGGTGCAAATGTACTTAACGTTAACATAGCATGTGGCGTCCGCAGGCATCGAAACAGTGAGGGAAATTGTGAATTTATGAAGCTACTGTGTGTGGTATGGGTAAATGGGTAAGATTAGGGGTTGGTCATTACATGTGGTGTAGGTAGTGGTCATGGGTGTGATAAACCACTTTGAGTTTACTATTTTCTTGATTTCTTGTCTTTTAGTAATTATTTTGACATTCTTCCCCCCCCCCCTCCTCACTGTGCGCATCGCCAGGTCTTCGAGGCGGTGAATGTATTTCACGGTCTCCGGGTACTGCAAACCTCAGTCCCTATATTGTGGTTATATCTTGTGATCTTTACGAACAACCCTGGGAAATTACCACAATCCACCCACATCTCAGAGGCAACAGTTTTCTCCGAGGGTGTACCTCTCGCCTCTCCTCCTCCTCCTCCTCACCACCACCATTTAGCGTGGGAGGGGCACGTCCTGCGGTGCACACGATAGACTCACGTTAACATTGTCGGCAGCTGTGGTCGAAGTCTACACCCCCCCGGTGCGCGGTTTACTGTAAACCTGTCGCTTCCTCCCGTTTGTCGAGTCTTTTTTTCATTTATCTATTTATTTTCCGCTTATTGACCGTGGCCTTATGTTGTCTACACGACCAAACGATTGGATAATTACGTCACTTCTTGGTGCAGTGCCTTAGAGAAAGCTGTCAGTTACTTGACCAAAGAGGAAGGGCGCCGCCCTGGAAGCGGTTACGGCAGCAAATCCCACCAGCTGTTTTGGGGTTTGTGCCGCTAACTTGTCGACCGCTGACTGGGGACAAAGTGGTCAGCTTCCTAGCCATGTAACACAGTATTGAGAACAAAGAAAAAAAAAAAACAAACCTTGCTTACGCATCACATCAGGGAAGCATAAAGTGCCAGTCAACACTTTACACAAAAAATATGGCTACTCCGTTCTTAAGTAAAAATAAATAAACTCAAATAAAATTATATGATTAGAAAAAAAAAGCAACTCATTCTTAAACTAAAATCAAAGTAAGAGGATTACATTAGCACATACAAATAATCAAATACAAGTTAGAGTTTTCTATGTTCTAGTTATTATGTAATACTTCTACATTTTACAGGTATAAGGATAATCATCTAATTCACAGTTGAGAGCATTCGTGGTGTAACCACATGTGGGCGTAGCCCGGTACCACCTCGAATATCTATAAAATGTAATTATAACTGTAAAACATAAAACTTAATTACACTCATAAAGTACAATCATCACTGAGATATAATTACAATTAACTGTGCTTTGCTATAATGTGGTCCATCCAGGTGACATCCTTGTGCACCATTAAATAAAATTGCTTCTACCTCAATGCAGGTATTTGCAATAATAACGATGATTAAGAAGTATTTACCCCCTGGTGTGCCAGGAAACTGCAAAATCCAAAAAAATTGGATAACGGTTTAATGTAGGTCAGGCTAGGATTTGTGATGGATGTCTCGTACCAATGATGCTTCGGAAAGCATGATTATCCCAAGTGGTGGATCAGTTTAGGATCAATAATGCTCCGAAAATCACGATTATGTAATAATATGTATCGCAGTCACTGATATCCTACTGTAATATCAGTCAGAAGAAGGTTCAACAACACTCGAAACCTATATCACGAACACAACCTCTTTTTAAAAAGACCAAGTGAGGCAGACGCCTTTGTTTAGAGTTTCCATCCAGCAAATCTGGGTTGAATCTGTGCATATAAATATGGATCCCGATGAGTAAGGTTACTGAGTTAGAAGAGGTGGAGCAAGAGGGGGGAAACAGAGCGACAGGGAAAAAAAAAAATATACCAGGAAAGTCGTAACACTGTATTAATGGTAGAATGTGTGTCAGACCGTTAAGTAGGCTGGCCGTGAGTACAGGCGAGGAGCAGCTCGAAGCCTTCGCTCCAGCAGCAAGCTCACTCGCCCGCTGTCTTGCGAGGCGCCTCATAGCGCTTGCAAACTGAACAAGGGTGGTTTTTTCTGTATCAAAAGTGAGTTACGTATATACTAAGGCGTCCGATAACATTTCAATCAAGTTTTAGGTCTCAATTTCATTCTTGATTTGGTTGGAGAATGTATTACCAAGGAGTGAAAAGTTCTCCCGACTGTAATTATCAAAAAACCGTGTTAGGTATTATAATTTCGTACCTTCATGATCGCTGTACGGACCAGTTTTACCCACCCAGAACGGGAGAAAAGCCCTTACGGTCGTACGTTCTTCCTGGCAACAACCTTTTTTCCCTCCCACTGCATGTGCAACCGCGAGAGTAGGAAAACATTGTCAGGATAGAAAGTGGATAATTAACTGCTCATTTACTTAAGAAATACAGATAATATAATTTCTTGAGCAGACGTGGACTGCCTTGCAGCGTGGGTAAGGAATCTTACATCGGAAATTTAAACGCGCTACCTTTGAAATTATTAATAAGAGACACAGGAGCGCAAACTTGCAATTCGCTTCCAATCTTCCATCAATGTGAGCTAGGCTTTCTAATGCAAGGTGGCAAGACGGATGTTTCATTACCATACCACTCAAGGAAATTGTTACGACATTTACCACACGGAGAAGAATCTACATTCGCGATGTGTTACACACACACACACACACACACACACACACACAGACCTTGGCTTTAGTAGGTCAGCAGAACGGAGTCGAAAGACGTGTTGAGCAGCTGGCGGGCGTTTGCCAGAGGGGGTCCAGCACCAGATGCCTGTTCATTTTTTTTTTTTAATGGCGCTGATGCGGAAAGAACAGGTTGGACTGAAAAGGTTAATCACAGAAACATGATAACTGCGAAAGGCTACATGGAGTAGGATTACTGAAGTGCATGAGTAATTTCTAGTGTATAATTCACATACTGTACCTAATTAGGAATACTAACAGTGAGCGCGTAGTAATGTCGTGTCGATCGAGATATGGGGTAGCTAGGCTAAGCTACCAAACATTAATTTTCCCCTCCCCTCCCCTCCTTGCTTCACCCTACTACCCTACACTCTTAACACAGAATCACAGGCCAGTTCGTCCAGTGAAAATGAAGATGATCTGGCAAAAGCTCTCGGCTTTCTGTTGTTAGATGTTTCTTGCATCATCTTCTCATGTGACTGAACACAATACTCAAGCTTTTAATTATTTTTATCTATTTTCTTTGCCGGTAATCTTCATCGTTTCTTTTTTTTTTATTTTTTGCTTGCGTTCTTTCATCATTCATTCGCGTCTCTCGTTCGCGAAGTGTCTATGTAATACTTCCAGCGTCCAGTTATTGCGAACACGAATTTCGGGACTCGCTCTTAACCTATACAGTATGTTATCGCACTGCATTTTGATAACTCTCGTATTAAACGGTAACGGAAAATAACATAAAACAAAAAAAAAAAAAATACAGGCAACGGCAATATGATGTAACCTTGTATTCTTGAAATTCTATCGTAATGAAGGTGTATTTTTTTTTTTCAACCATCTTATTTATGAGTCGTCAGCTGCAGGGGGAGAGGGAATAGAAAACGACATAAATAATGACGGAAGATATACCAGAGTCAGCTGCAGCAGCAGCAGAATGCACCTGATCGAAGCAATAACCGCAGTAACATGTAACAGAGGTAGTGGACACAGTAACGACTGCCAATCCCCGGGGAAGGTACAGCTGCGGGATAAACAGAAGGACTGAGGAAGGAAGAACAAAAGAGTGTGTGTGTGTGTGTGTACAATGTTAGGGAGGAGGAGGAGGACTTCATCAGATGGAGGTGGTGAGGGTCTGATGCGGTGTGGTGGGAGGTGGAGGAGGAGGTGTGGGTGGAGGAGCCGAATAACGGTAGACTCAGCCACCACAAGACAGGAGGGAAGGTTTAAAAGAGCGCGTCAGGACTCGGGCCTGCGGCGCGAAATCCAAACGTCCTAGAGAACGAGAGAACGCCAAAACGACACTGGAGGAAAACGCTGCAAGGAAAAGAGGACATCACGGGGGGTGGGTGCTAAGGTGAATGACTTTACGGGCACTGGCTTTGGAAAGCTGCATATGAAAGGCACACAATAAGGTCGTGATCGTGTTGACCTTGTTATACAAAGACTGCTCAGGTGTGTGTGTGTGTGTGTGTGTGTGTGTGTGTGTGTGTGTGTGTGTGTGTGTAGGAAACACACGGAAGGGTGTGGAGAGAGAGAGAGAGAGAGAGAGAGAGAGAGAGAGAGAGAGAGAGAGAGAGAGAGAGAGAGAGAGAGAGAGAGACTCTAATGCCAGTCAACAAACCGGTATATGTATGTGGCGCGCGGCGTTCGCGACGTCTTGTGGAGCCTAGGGTCTGGACGGCACAACTGCACTGACCGACCAGTACTCACTCACTCACTCACTCTCCACCACAACTCCCGCGAGGAATGCCCCTCGACAGACGGTCAGTAGGGGGCGGTGTGAACGGGTGTCGACGTGCAACTAGACAGCGAGTCCTGCTGTTTCCACGGCGGGAAGTGCATTCTTGAGGACGACGGAGCGACACATGAGCACGACGGTAATACCCTCGAGCACGACAGAACGACCCTTGAGCACGATAGAACGACACTTGGGCACGACGGTATGACCCTTGCACATCACTGTTAGACCCCCTGAGCTCGTACGACGGTACAGCTCTGCTGGTCTTTGACCTAACCCCAAGGGCTCGATTCAAGGGCTTCTAAGGCAATCGTACCGCCGTGTTCAAGGCATTACATGCCGCCCAAGAGGGCGCTGCTGGGCTGACAGATCGAGTTAAGGCCCCCCTCCCCCAACCACACCAAGGAGCCATTACCACACTGCTGTGGTGGGGAGCCGTCCCTACCCATGGTAAAGACGGCTGGAGGACTCGGTTATCCTGACGGTGTGAGGCCAACCTTTCGTGCCAACTGGGACGATTATTAAAGCACGACCACCGACGCGAAGCAAGAGATGGGACCACGTGAGTGCATAACGCCTCCGTCCCTCTGTGCAAACACACGTACTCACGAATCTGTAATTACAGAGAGAGAGAGAGAGAGAGAGAGAAATTAGTCAAGGGTAATTAGGGTAATTAGTCAAGAAATCCAAACCTCTTGTGGTCACACCCGCCCACCCCTTCGGAGTGGCGCTGTGACCACCCAACATTACTTACTCATGAGTCTTGGTCCTGTGAGTCAGCCCACTTCCCCGTGATGAGTAAACTTCCAAAACGTTACCTAAACCTCTGCTGGCTTGGCTGAGTCTACCCGGAACTTTTAGCGTGTCAAAATACATATAAATACCAGTAGAAGTTCAGCGACTTTAAGCATAGAAAAAACATGCCGAAAATCCTAAAAAAAAAAAAAAAAACTACTGACATGAAATCATGCTCACTTCGACCATGCTCTAGTACATTGAATTAATCATATCCCCGAGCACTATTTACCGCAAGGGGGTGTACAATGTGCCCAGAAATATACTCAGATGAACTCGTCACTGACCCGTTTATCTACACTTCTACACAGCCTACGAAGAGAAAACGTAATTACCAGATACATGCAAGAAAACGAGGTTCTTGGTGGACTACGACAACTCGCGTTTTCCGTTCAAAGTTCGCAGACAGACAGAGGAAGCCACGATCGAATTTGTCTGGCGAGCTGCGTGTTATAATCTGGCTTGTACGGTACGGGGAGGGAGTTCTAACTCCCTATGAGGTCCTCATGTCTTTAAATCCTCTCTGTTTTCGAATCACTGTGCGCTCTCCGCATTCACATACACCCAAGAAGTCGTCAATGACGGTACACAACGTGAGTAAGCGAAGAAGGGGCTCCATATCTTATTTTGAAGTATATCGTACGATGCTCACTTTCAACACTGCAATCTGCGAGTCAAAACATTACATCTTCCGGGCTTAGTTGTGGGTTACGGTCAAGTTAGTAGTTCTATCCTCGTAGCCCGTTTAAATGGCTCCCGCAACTTCAAGGATGCTCTCCACGCTGAAGTAGGGTAAGGTAGGCGCCCGTAGAGCGGGAGGCACGTTAAAGAGTGATCGTACAGCATGTTGAAGGCGACATTTTTGTTTGAGCTATCACCAGAGTTAGGGAACACCGTGTGTGTATATATATATATATATATATATATATATATATATATATATATATATATATTAGAAAGTACGATAAGAAACGCTGGGCATGAAAGTGCAACCTTTAAGTGGAACGCTTAATTGTCAGGTCAAAGGCCAGAATGCCTCTGAAGTCTATGGACAGGAACGACTGGTTCAGCTAGCAGGAATGACCTCTAACTGCCCTGCCCAATAGATGGACCTACTAAGTAATTAGCCTGCCTAATTACCAATAAGTGTTTTTTTTACGAAAAAAAGGATTTGAGTGATAAACCAATTAAGAAAATCCTCGAAAGCGATTGAATAAACAAGATGAACCACATGCACAGTACACCCACCACAGCCATCCAGTATAACCACCAGAAAGACACAGTGCACCCACGACCTGTAAACCCCCCACTAATATCCAGTACACCACAACAGGTACCTAGTACAACTACTTCAGACCCACAACAGGTATACAGTACGCCCCCTCGAAAGACATCTAGTTACCACTCCGACACACCCCAACACACTTACTACAGACACCCAGTAAACCCACCAGACAACCAAATACACCTTAATACTGGTACCCGGTACAACCAGTACAACGACACTGACACCCTGTGTGATATCAAGCCCTTTGACCTGAGCCAAGGCCAAGGTCTGACATCATACGCAAGGCTCGTACCGTCTCCTTCAAAGGTCATATTGTCGTGCTGAAGGGGTTGAAACTGCCCCTCACAAAGTTAACTTACACCTACGGGCGAAATGTATAAGATTTCTACGTACCTTCTCCTTTATCACAGCTGCAACACCGTTAATTGCCCCCCAAAGTCCGCGAGATTAACCAGTTTCGAATGTCCTGATGTTTTGACTGAATCACAAAATCTACTCTGACGACCACTGCATAAATCACACATGAATAATTCCACACTGTCAATGTATTCTTCGACCGCAGTATAGACCCGCAGGCGCCAGTTATTCACTCATCTCGGGGGGCGTCGTGCGGTGAGGTAGCGTGTGTGGTTCTCGCGGCGGCTGCCGACCAACTGACGCCCCCCAGTTCAGGCTCATCTTCAAGGTGTCCTCACTCGCAACCCAGAGAAAGCCGAGCACATCATCCCGCCGTGATTAACTGTACACTGTGCACCTCATCGCGTAAACGTCTTATGTATGAGAGCAACGCATATGACGCTTCACCTGGAAGTGAAGGCTTCCTCCTGAGCGACAGAGGGATGGGTGGGTAAGCCCATACTTTCCTGAGCGACAGAAGGTTGTTTATTTCTGTATTTTCCTCTTAGTGGCATGTAAGGGCTGGGAATTTTTTACGGAAAATATTCTATATTTTGTCATAGTATATACTTAACGTTTAGGGTAGGGTAGGGATCTAAACAAACTTAGAAAAAAAAAAAACGCGACAGGAAAAGAAACAATGGAGAGGGTCCACAGTCCCCTTAGCGAAATTCTTGTATGTCCTGTAGGAGCAGCGGGAGGAGGCCGCAGAAGCAGCAGCAAAAGTGGTTTCGGGTGCAGCCGCGTCAACCAGTTCCCGTAGTGGAGGTCGCTACGGTCAGCAAGTTTCACAACTGAGACATCAGTTCAGTGACTCTCTCTCGGCTCATTAATAGTTTAACAGTGACCCACTGACAGGTGAATCTTGTCTTATTTGTCATCTATTCTTGACTCCAACTTCCATATTTCTTTCAATATCCTAGCCTTCTGGCAGAAAGGGTTTGTGGGTTAGGAGGGCCACGTTGAAAAGAATGGCTGATCAATTTCTCGTAAACTCGTAAATTCTCATTTTCTCGACTTCCCTAACATGAACTCGGGAAGATATTACAGATATTCTCCCTCAAAACTTTCCCGTTCATCTCGTCTTTTCCGCATTCCAACTTCCCCATACACTACATTACCTGTTTTCCTCCAAAGACACTATTAGGTCCGGATCTGTCTCCTGGTGGTCCTTTGTAAACTGAGCTGCCTGCCAGCCACCTCTGTTACGATCCTCCACCAACAGATATCAGTGGACGCAGCTAGGCTTGGTACCCATGTATGTCATACCGTCATGACAGTATCCCAAACACGTAAGGTATGATGAACCTGATCTGCTGTTGGTTCAATCCCGTAGCGGACTTTTTCACCTTGCCTGAGACTCATTAAGTAATGACAGTGGAAGAAATGATGATCATTAGGCGAACAAACCTAAATTGGAATTGACGTCAAATAAAAAACTCTTTTCGAGGGTGGACTCTGTGTAGTGTACTGCCCTATAAACAAACCACATCTTGGTACCTTTTAACTTACTGAAAGTTGCCATTCTGCACTGTAATCCCTCTTCCACACTTAGGCCCGACCCCTGGGTGTGATGGCCTGGCCAATCACTTGATTGGCAACAGCCAGGAGCACCACCACTACCTACCACTACTACTACTAATACTACAGTCCCGCCCGCTTAATCACCAAGCGCCTGCCTGCAGCGAGGCTTCGTCATTCCGCTAGCCACACACACACACACACACACCAAGAACCGCCGCGCAAATCATACGAACGAACGGACAACCAACACACTCGCCTCAGACACCTCTCGATGCGTCGTCGCGTCACCAACACACTCGCCCCAGACACCTCTCCATGCGTCGTCGCGTCACCAACACACTCGCCCCAGACACCTCTCGATGCGTCGTCGCGTCACCAACACACTCGCCCCAGACACCTCTCGATGCGTCGTCGCGTCACAAGAATCGTGGATTTACTCATCTCTGACGTACGAATAGCCCATCAACATCAGGCGCACCGAGCGGGACCCGCCACTTGCATCTTCGCTCCTCAATTTACCGCCTGACACACTCACACGCGCACGCGCGCTCTGCCTCACTGCCCTCAAGACTGGACGATGGCAGCTGTTCTACCAGACACCTGCTCACTACAGTTTTCTTACAGATGACCCATAGAAAATGGGGTCTTTTTAAAAATATATATATCCACAAACAATCAAGGAATTTATCTACAAGGAATCACTATGAATTTATGAAACAAAAATTATATGTACATATTTTTCAAACATATTCGCCATTTCCCGAGTTAGTGAGGTAGCGTCAAGAACAGATGACTGAGCCTCAGGCTGAAAAATCCTCACTTTGCCCGTGCCTCTATTCCTTCTTTTAGAAAAGTAAAACGAGAGGGGAGGATTTCCAGCCCCCGGCTCCAACCCCTTTTAGTCGCCTTCTTCGACAAGCAGGGAATACGTGGGAAGTATTCTTTTCCCCCTATCCCTAGGGATTTCATACATACATACATACATACATACATACATACACACACATATACATATTGTCAAATACGTTTTCTTTGACCTGTTGGTCGCGTAAGGCAAAGGCCCCACGGATGTAGTCAACTGCACGCCTGTACACGAAAAACTTGCTGCGTTTACATATTCGATATCAGACACTGATGTGTGTTGTCTTCTGGGGTCTTCAGAGGCAGGGAGTGTTGTGTGTGTGTGTGTGTGTGTGTGTGTGTGTGTGGGGGGTTCAGCCCTGAATGGCCAAAGACGTTCTTCTTAGTCATCCCACTTACCGGCCGCCGCCCGCCCCTCCCTCCCTTACTGGTGTTAAGAGCGATCCATCTGGTGCTACGCGCAGACCTGGCGTCAGGGTGTGGTTGTGGGTTGAGAGGGTGGTGTGGTTGCAGGTGGGGGAGGGAGTGTGTGTGTGTGTGTGTGTGTGTGTGGCCGGAAGGCAACAGGTGTGGGATGAGGGCAGACTTGCTGGGGGAAATCTTCCACCGCCAGGGAAGAAACTCGAGTGTCTTTTAGTGTGTCAAGTTTTCTAACAGAGGTCCTGGACCGCTGCTGCTGCTGCTGCAGTGGTGGTCCTGCAGGCTATCTCTGGCACCAGGAACACCAGGTCACTCACTCGTCCCTCGTCTCTCGGTCGCACTAGGTCATCTACTCGTCCCTTGTGTCTCTGTCGCACCAGGTCATCCACTCGTCCTTCGTCTCTCTGTCGCACCACGTCATCCACCCGTCCCTCATCACTCTGTCGCACCAGGTCATCCACTCGTCCCTCATCTCTGTCGCACCAGGTCATCCACCCGTCCCTCGTCTCTCTGTCGCACCAGGTCATCCACCCGTCCCTCATCTCTCTGTCGCACTAGGTCATCCACTCGCCCCTCATCTCTCTGTCGCACCAGGCCATCAACTCGTCCCTTCTCTTTCTCCGTACAAATGACATCATCATCTTTAGTGCTGAGCAAGAACACGTACCCATCCCATTTCGCGAAACTACAAGAACAAAGAAAAAAAAATGAAATGGTTACTTTCATCTGCTGCTTGCCTGACGTCCGCTAAAAAAAAAAGACGAGGCCGACAGAAGGAAAAAAAAAAAATAGCCGGCAAATGACACATTACCTGGTGTCTACCATCAGGCTCCCGAGTCGTCTAGTTTCGGCGCCTTAGATATCTAAGATTACCTCTGGTCCAGGTCTCGTCTCCCAACTACTCCTCCTCCTCCTCTTGCCTTGGGCCTATACACTCTCTCTCTCTCTCTCTCTCTCTCTCTCTCTCTCTCTCTCTCTCTCTCTCTCTCTAGGATGGGGTGATCCCGCCGTCCCCCACTCGCTCAACCCACCCCTCCCTCCCAACATACACTCCCTTCTCCCGGACCTCCTCTCCCACAGACCTACTTTCAGAACTTGCTGTGTTTTGCCAAATGAGGCTTTAGAGATCGGGCTCTTGTCTGGAATACGCGGAGGGACTACCTCCATACAAGAAGCCGTCGGGGAATGGCATTCAGAATACCTTTGTCTACGGTGGGTCTATATAACGGAGGAGGGAGGGCCATAGCTCGTAAAAAAAAAAAAAAAAGTGGCTCGTTCAGCGAGGCGCTGAGGACGAAACCAACGCCTCGATATTCCACTGTGTTTTCGACAGCCCTGGATAAATCTTCGCTCCGCGTTGACAACGTATCCTTTGGCTGGCACTGCATGGGACTCGCAAAGTGAAGACAGTAACTTTACGACAACTGTGGCATTAACCTTACGTCAAGGAGGATGATCCTACATGACTCCCCTGTGTGGGTACATAAATAAAACCAGGTTAGGAGATTGAAAAAAAAAAAAGTGAAAGAAGAAGAGCGTGAATCTGCTCAAGTCGGATTCTCTGAGAGAAAGAGAACTCGTTGTGAAACTAAATTTAATCTGAACAAAAGGATCGAATCCAATATCACTGTATTTATTCTCTGAGGATCTTCTACCATCCCTCCTTCAATTAACCCCAAAAATGCTAACGGCCTGGCGGTGACTATCATAGGTCATTAACGTCACTGTAATCACCCAATTATGGAGTCCCCAAACATTTTCAGTCTTTATCCCAACGGGATTCGATCCTTTGACCTGACCTGAACTCTTGCACACTATAAATAGCGTGACCAGTCAAGTTACATGAATAAGACCTGTCATATCATCCGTTCCTTCATTATCTCCTGTTAATTACCATGGAAAGTGTATAATTAATCAAACACTCGTTCTCATCACGTCTTAAGTCGCAGCCACTGCTGTGGACTGACTCGTTTTTTGATTGGTGATCTTCTACCTCCAATAGCTTTGAGAGAGAGAGAGAGAGAGAGAGAGAGAGAGAGAGAGAGAGAGAGAGAGAGAGAGAGAGAGAGAGAGAGAGAGAGATTTGTTTTCTGAATCCATCATTCCTCCACCTCGGGTTGTGGTGGTGGTGGTGGGGGTGTGTGTCATCAAAAGCGTCCACTGCACTGCTGGCCTCAGTCACGTTCGTAAGGGCCGCTTGCGCCTGCCGTTCCAGCTGTCACTGCCGCTGCTGCAGCACTCAGGAAGCAGCCAGCGGCTCATCACTGAGGACCTTGATGATTCTGTAATGCCAGCTGACCCGCAGTGGCGGCGCGGAAGAACACCATCGCTCGTTCAATGTTGTTTACCGCCTACTCATAAAAGCGTGCGGCGGCACGCCAGTGTGACCGGCATGAGGAGACACACACAAGCAAGCAAGCTACAAGGGCGTGGCACGAGGTCCCTCGATCTCCCGCCGGCATGAGGAGACACACACAAGCAAGCAAGCTACAAGGGCGTGGCACGAGGTCCCTCGATCTCCCGCCGGCATGAGGAGACACACACAAGCAAGCAAGCTACAAGGGCGTGGCACGAGGTCCCTCGATCTCCCGCCTGCATGAGGAGACACACACAAGCAAGCAAGCTACAAGGGCGTGGCACGAGGTCCCTCGATTTCCCTGGGAAACAAACCGCGCCACCAACCACACATGGGCTCCCCACCTCTCCCTTGCCATACGAACGCCAGACACAGACTAAATGAGGATGGAACTCTAGGTAGTTTAATGACCTGGGAGGTACCGAACATGGCCACAGGTACCTGCAAGCAAAAAACCCACACCAGCCATCATCTTTTGCGTCGTGTCATCAAAAATTGCATGGTCAGGCGACTCCTTATCACAGAGGATATTTGAAGGCTTATGTGAAAGGTGTGTGTGTGTGTGTGTTGTGTGTGTGCGCGCGCGAGCCACTCCGGAGCTCATGCATGACTGGTGGGTCAGGTGCGCGACCGGCCGCCCCACCCCGGGGTGTCGCATGGTGTCGCAAAGGCGGAAGCACACGTCAACCCGTCTGTGTACAGATAACACCACTGCCACCTGAGCGGCCAGGCTACACGAACGCTCGTAGAACGTACGAACGTTCGTCGGAAGCACGAACGCTCGTAGAACGTACGAACGTTCGTCGGACGCACGAACGTTCGTCGGACGCACGAACGTTCGTCGGACGTACGAACGTTTGTCGGAAGCACGAACGCTCGTAGAACGTACGAACGTTCGTCGGACGCACGAATGGTCGTAGGACGTACGCTCGTAGGACGTATGAACGTTCGTCGGACGCACGAACGTTCGTCGGACGTACGAGCGTTCGTCGGACGCACGAACGCTCGTAGGACGTACGAACGTTCGTCGGACGCACGAACGGTCGTCTCTTCCCATGCCCAGAAGCCGCATCCAGATTATATCCCTTACGAATTCCATCAAACGCCCACGGAGACGTAAGGGTTATCATTTTTCTTTAATGTAATTAGGTTACCTTACGATGCAGGTGTAATTCTACCGTTAAGGTAATTGCAGGAGGTGTTGGCTGCAGCGGCAGACGGCTTGTGTGTGTGTGTGTGTGTGTCTGCGACAGGTGGAGGAGCGCCTGCAGCTGACGGTATCAGCTGTTGTGCTGGTTAAGTGCCAGTTATAATATTTGTGCTGGGTCATGGGCGCGAGACTAAAGCCGCTGAGAAAAGTTCGAGGCGAATTAAAGCAGTTGAGGCTGGCTCTGTCGCCCTTCGAGCAGCGTGACGGTACGACCCTTGGGTGCGACAGCTTGGCCTTTGGCATGTACCTCATGGGTCGTGTGGAAGGGCCAGGTCGTCGTACCCATCATGATCGAGCCTCATGTCACCGTTCTCATGGCTCATGTCATCTTTCTGAAGGCTCATGTCACCGTTATCATGGCTCATGTCATCTTTTTGAAGGCTCATGTCACCGTTCTCATGGCTCATGTCATCTTTTTGAAGGCTCATGTCACCGTTCTCATGGCTCATGTCATCTTTTTGAAGGCTCATGTCACCGTTCTCATGGCTCATGTCATCTTTCTGAAGCCTCATGTCACCGTTCTCATGGCTCATGTCATCTTTCTGAAGCCTCATGTCACCGCTCCCAAGGCTCGTTCCATCGTGCTCAAAAGGCTAACCACAGACAAACATGACTTCCCATTTGAGGCGCGCCCAAAAGAAGTGCGTGTGTGTTGTGTGTGTGTGTGTGTGTGTGTGTGTGTGTGTGTGTGTGTGTGTGTGTGTGTGTGTGTGTGTGTGTTCACACTTCCTCTAAATAAAATATTTGACGAAAACATGAAATCTTATCATCCTGACTGTGTAATGTCATAAGAGCCATGACGCAGGGAACAGAAAGGCACACACACACACACACACACACACACACACACACACACACACACACACATATACACACACACACAAGTCTTTTGTGAGACAAGAGAGACAGAAGAGGAGGAGGCTCTGGACCAACAAATGGTCACCAGGGCTTCTGAGTACAGGTGGAGAATCGAACACGAGCCGACAGGACACACGCTCCTTTTTCTTTCTTTTTCTACCTTCCTGATCGCCCATGTAAACACGGGGAAAGGATCTAATTCTAATGCACGAGAGTGAGAGTGATCTAGAAAGTAAAAGTGAACGATGGACATGATATGACGTAGTCAGTGAAAGGCGAGAAATAAGGAACAGGAGGAGGAGGAGGCTGCTGCCATCTTGAAAGTTATATGCGTGTGTCGTAAGCTCGCGGGAAACGCTGGCTGAAGGAGTGCAGCGGTCTGCTGTCATTTCAAGGCATCATCGCAACGCGTGTACGGAACAGAAACGCGGTTAAGGCAGTGAGAGGGAGCGCCTTGGATTCATATCTCACTTCGTTCGACCGAGGGTTGGTTGGGCATTTCAGGCCTATCGACAGTCCACGTCAAGTTAGAGCCACCCAGAGATAAAAATGAGCTTAAACACCTTCAAGTGTTCGAGGTAATTCCATGACCATTCTACGCTCTTGCTACATATATATATATATATATATATATATATATATATATATATATATATATATATATATATATATATATATATATATATATATATATGTGGAGCTGGGGGAGCTGGAAATCCTCCCCTCTCATTTTTTTTTTTTTTTTTTATTTTCCAAAAGAAGGAACAGAGAAGGGGCCAGGTGAGGATATTCCCTCAAAGGCCCAGTTCTCTGTTCTTAACGCTACCTCGCTAACGCGGGAAATGGCGAATAGTTTGAAAAAAAAAAAAAATATATATATATATATATATATATATATATATATATATATATATATATACAAGGAGCCCTTCAAGCTCTTCATTAACGGGTACCTACATGCACATCGGATGATGTTATCATCAGAATGATAGTAGAAAAACTGTCATAGACACGAAGTCTGGGGTACTTTCGTAACCCGAAGTCTGGGGTACATTCCTAACCATGACCAACGGATAACTCACGGCGGAGACCGGGGGCCAGTACGACCATGCACGGGCACAGGATGGTGGCGGATTGAAAACGAGTTTGAATGGGTGGAGTGGATTCCAGGGGCCTAGCGGAGGTGGTGCTGTTGATGTCGAGGATTTCAGATCCGCCTCAAGTGCGGAGTGGCTCTCTCTCTCTCTCTCTCTCTCTCTCTCTCTCTCTCTCTCTCTCTCTAGAAACAAGCCGTGTCCACCTCAATGCGACGAGGGTCCGACAGGGGCTCGACAACAAAATCAAATGGGAGACAGTATGAACGGAAAAGAAAACAAATGGACAAAGGAAACACAATGAAAAGGTCGAAAACTTCCGGTGAGCGACGAAGATGACTCAAGGACTGGCAGAAAACGGGAACGAGGAAAATTTTTTTTCTTTTAACTGCTTTTGATGTGGATGGATGTGGCTAAAGAAAATATAGGGAGAGAGAGAGAGAGAGAGAGAGAGAGAGAGAGAGAGAGAGAGAGAGAGAGAGAGAGAGAGAGAGAGAGAGAGAGAAAGGAGCAGACGCATGATGACAGCAAGACCAGTCATGAGGGGTAATACTGCTCGTCCCATTCGTCAAAAGTACTGGTTTAATTCAGAAGACCGCGAAGGCAACGAGACTAAACGATAGAGACGTAACTATTATAAATCATGTCCGCAATTCACCGTGAAAGTAAAAGTTAAGAAGTGAGATTTGTATAAAAAAAAAATACTACTTAAAAAAAACAAACTAGAACCAAGGAAGCTTGAGAACAGATACTCGCGAATGTTAATATTTTTTTGGAAGGGGAAGCAATGTTGAGGCAGGAGAATCTGGTAAGAGATTGAGATCGGACGACCATCACCAGTCTTGAATGAGGACGTCTGTCTTCTACTGAGGCACTACTTCTTCACCTCCGCCGGGAGTGGCAGGGGATCCTCGGAGGCATTCATCAGTCATCCTCCCAGTTGGCCCCTCACGCCAAGAACAGTTTTCTCCACCACAGGCTCAGCAACCCGTCCAGCCCTGCCACTCCGAGGCGGTGGTCAAGTCAGATGACTCAAGCCATCATGCACCAAGGATCGGAGTAACGGTCGTACTCCTGGGTCGTCGTAGCGTTGTGCTGAACGACCCCGACCTCGTCGCAAACCACACGTAACCACCCGGTGGCGTTCATGATGGTAAACCCTTATAACAATGAGAAACGAGATGGGATCCGACTGCATCCCCAGCGCCATCTACGGAGCATCACCGAAAAAAAAAAAATGTGAATAAATCCAGTCAAAAACAAGCAACGTCGAGGTGCAAGTCTAACTGGCTGGCTGGCTGGCGCCCTTTCTCTCCGGTAAGATTCATCGCCGGCCGATAAATAATTGTCATAGCCACTGGGGAAGGGAGGGAAGAGGGGGAGGAGGGGGTGTATCACACCTACCCCCCCCCCCCCTTCGATCGGGTGGAAAGTAGGCCGATGTATATCGGGTTCGGCTGAGTCGTCGCGACGACCACTTAGGCTCGAAGCCTTGCACCACTACAGCAACATTATCAATATCCACCTTGACTGAACCACTTCTTCAGGATACCCGTAACCCCTTCCCATAACTCCTTCAGGCACAAGCACAACCCTTGTATAACATGCCATTATGGTATTACGGTGATTCATAACCTAGGAAATGAATTCTTAACCTACGGAGAACAATGAAGGCTGCTGGGGGGAAATGTAACGTCATTGCACTTAAAATACCATCATCGTAAGTTCCTTTCATAACGCTCAAAAGACTTGAGTCTGAGTCATCGTGTGGTCATTTTTTTGGTTATTATCTGCAATGTTTAGCTTAGGCTATGATCAGTGTGTTCTAAATGTACGCTCATCTGTACTGTGCTTCGGATCATCGTACTCTCACATCATTTCAATGTGGGTCAGTCGGGTGCTAAAGCTGTCAAGTCATACGCACTCAAGGGCAGGATCATCGTGCTCAAGGGGCTGGCGGGCTGGTGGCGTCGAGGTGGGTCTGCGCGTCGTAACAGCCATGTTGTCCTCGGGTGCGCACGGGCGTCTCGGGTGAGCGCATCCCCACCCACCATCGCTCACCCACCAGCCCTAAGGACAGACACAGACAGACAGACAGACGCTACCTACTCGCTCCGCTCTCGCCTACTTTCTACCCGAGTGAAACTTACATACAAGGTGGAAAAAAAAATAATTATTGGATATATATATATATAATGACTGCAGGACGACATCAGTGACCTGTGTTGCAGTGATATTAGTCTTATAAAGTGGTGTGTGAGGATGTCTCCGGAGTAGCGGTAAATACAAGTCTGGAACTTTATTTTCTCCTCCGACAGTTAATATATTATAATTCCAGTTTGCTTCAGTATCTTCTGGACAACGGGACAGGTAAGCAAGACTTGTTGCTTCCTGCGGATTCCGATTGTAGTGCGTAAGGGGGAAAAAATTCAAGAGAGTGGCAAGAGATTTTGTGTCCGGTTCGTAATCACCTGTTTCTACAGTACGGGGAAAGTGCGTGCCTATGTGTGCGTGTATTTCATACGAATATGATCCTGAATCAGTGAACTGGACAAAGTAACAGGATGTCGGAGATATGAACTAATGTACTGGTATTTGCGATACTGGACATACAGGACAACCTGTACTAGTAAGTTAAGACAAGAGAAACTTTGATCCACAGACTTTGAGTATTTCTCAATAAGCATAAATCAAGTATATTCATAGAAATTCATTTCTTTCAAGAATATTCCATGTATTTCAATTGTTTATAAACAGCATATCATCTCTCCTATCAATAATCTGCATGTCATATATAAATTCAACTATCTCAAATCTTAAAATAATTTTGCAACATATATCTAATACTTCAGGAAGTCGCATGTAATAAATACCTTTCAACATTAAATTAATTTAACTGAAGGGAAAGTCTCTCCACACATGCCACTGCAATTTGGTTAAGAGGATCTTATAGTACCACAACGCAATGAATAACGTAGCCTATCCGTAACCCGTGTAATTTTTTTTTAGTAGTAGAAAGTGGGGAATTCTAAGCTGCTTCAAATACTCCTCATTAAACCTGAACTAAACTCGTGCCTTAGATCAAGTCAGGGAGCTTACTGTTAGGCGCATGTACCGCTGGTCAATAAACATTACGAGGCAGCTTCTCATGGCAACCCATCTATCTACTTCCAGCCCAACCAACAACGTCCAACGTACCCTAATACATACTCCATCTACCTTGAGCCTGCCATCACCATAGCCTATCTACACTTACATCTATATTACTATAGAACTTCAACCTCCTTCAAGCCAATATCTAGTACACCGAGACATCCCATATAGCTACTACTCCCAGTTCCCGTATCGCAAACACCATATAGAATAATGTGTTCTCTTATGGCAATGCTAATAAATTTGAAACTGATCAACTCGGTGCTGTGTTAGGCCGTTTCCCCACACCTAAGGAGCTAGGCTAGCTTAGAGACATGTTCGGGCTGCGTTTTTTTTTTCTTTTCTTTTTCTGAGACACAGGAAGTCTGGCCATGACGGTATGACGACCCGACTCTGTTTTACACGCCTTCCAGGCCTCGGGGTCCAGCCAGGCCAGCGGCGGCGTTCAGTTCGTGCGCCTTAAAATCAAATTCAACGGTTCCTTGTTCTATAGGACTTACATTTATGTACTGACTTGTGTATATCTTATACATATTCTTAATCAATTTTTCATTCATTTATATATGCTGTAAGATTTCTTGTGACAAATAAGGCCTAGAAGAACTGGCTTTCGGGAGGGCAGTTGTCCACTGGTCCACGCCGGGAGCCGACGTTTACCCAACCTGTTGCGCAATCGGTGCCCTGTGTATTTAACGGATTCAAACATTATCTGTAAATCTCGCTCGCGTCAGCGTGAAAACTGTGCCCCACGACACAGAAAACTGGCAATTCATGACACGAGTCGATTACTCATACTTTATACTAAAACGCAACACAGAGAAGACTGTTTTCCGTGGCCAACACAGATACTCGAGAAATTACTTCTGGAATAACCTGACCCATGTGTTAAAGCAGTTGTTCCGCTCAAAATGGAAACGGAACTACTTAAGAGACCGTGATATGTTCTCATCACAGGAAGAAACAGAAAGGAGAGCTGTTCTTTCTGGCTAACCAACATGGGCCTACGAGGAAGGAAGCGTTTTGGTAAATTATCCGAAGCCACACGTAATGCGGCATTCGCTTACGTCTGTCTGGTAAAAAGTTAAACATATCCATGTCTGACATCCTCAGTCAAGACATGTCTAACTCCTCCCGACATTTCTCCCACCCTGCCGTGTTATTTGGCGAGACGTGACACAAATTGTGCCGAGCTGAGGCTGACAGAGATGATATGGTCCACAAAAAAAAACGACACAAGACAGAAGAACGTGACCACAAGGCTGGTGGTTAGATCTGTCCATCTGTCGTCTGGAGAAAATTGGGATATTTTCCTCCCATCTGGGACCCGCTTTCTAGCTAAACGCACCGGCACAAACCAGCGGAGTCTACCACACCTTATGGCTTCCTCGTGAGATTCATCTGACGTTTAAAGAGCAAAAACAGCTTACTGTGACACGTACACGAGTGTCTTTGTGGTGTGACAGACGAGTCTGGTGTCAGTTTAGTCAACGGGTTATAGAATGCTTGCGGGACGATAAACAAGTCTTTATTTGGATGATTAGGCAACTACACCGCGAAATGTACTGTAAGTGTAAACACGTAAATAACAGCAACTTTATTGCTAGTGATGCACAGAGCGAAATTTACAGTTATAAAACCTTCCATAATATATATATATATATATATATATATATATATATATATATATATATATATATTAGCCACGTAAATCTCAACCTTCTTTAGCATCCCAGACGCTTAGGTGCTACATGTACCCTACAGCTCTGGAAAGTATATCATTAACATCACACCCACATCTGCCGGGTGAGTTGCCAGCCAGCTGGCTGGCCCACCGACTGCGACCCTTCCCACATGGCGTCTTACAAGGTGGAGTGGCCAGGTGGTGCTCTCCGTGAGAACTCAGAGTTTTGGTGGCCTCCAACACCGGTTGTCAAGAGACCTTGTGAAGTACTCATCATCATCCCTTACACCCAAAATCCCCTAATTATGAATCATAAAACCCCCCTATTACTACTGCACACTCCTCTGGTATCACACTATAATAAACCCCCCATTACTACTGCACACTCCTCTGGTATCACACTCGCATGACTCTCCACATTACAGATAACAGGTTTACTACTGTTCATGTTGTAATACCATTTCTCTATCAACTCAACATTTCTTTCACAACCCCCAAGATTTCACAGTCTATCACGAAAGTCACTGTGCTGTTTTCTTATTCTTGAAAACAAAGTGGAACCTAACACAACCTAAGCATCCTTTTTCTTGTAAAACATTTCTATGAAGACTTTCTACCAGTATTGAATGATAATATGGAAATCTCGAAGATAATTACGTACTATAATAAGAATCTGAGTTAAATTATCAGCAAAGTTGTAAAAAGGTCTTGACAAAACCTTTACTTCAAATAAAATTGTTGGAAACTTTATGAAGACTTTTATATGATAAGACCGAAAAAAAGGGAGAAAAAAGATAGGACGCAAATTGAGAAGCAAGCACCACCATCAGCGTCAGACGCAACATTAGGTACGGTTCACAATGAAGAGTCGAGGACAGGTCTTCGAACACGCTTGACGTCCCGGGTTGTTTTAGACAAAAGTATTCTCTACTGCTTCACCCAGGCGTGTAGCGGGACGTCACGCGTGTCCCGGGACTATTGTCCATGACTATATATATATATATATATATATATATATATATATATATATATATATATATATATATATATATAAAGCAAAACAAAATTACTTTCAAGAGTTGAGCAAATATGTAAGTGGAAAAAGAGAAGGACGTTCTCGAAGCGTTTCAGTTCCTCAAATGACCGAAGCAATACATATGAAACCTTTAAAATTAAAGATTCGCATTGAAAAGAAACAATAATGATCCAATGCTATTCACTAGAGGTCATTTCAAGCAACAACAACAAGGAAACACGAGGAAAATAGAGCCTTGTTTACTATTATTGTTTGCAAGATGAATATGATTCATCCCCTCCCCCCCTTTCAAGTTTTTGCGAAGCCTCAGTACGTTATTTCGTGTCACTACGACATATGACACTTCAGCTATAGCTAGCAACTTTTTCATTAAAGAATAATTTGAGGAATTCGTCCATGAACCAACTACAAGCACTCTACCAAACTGGTAATCAGAAGTACAAAGTACGAAAATTATATTATATATCACTCACCTTTCAAATCAGCAACTTCCCCGTATATATTTCCGAAAATACTAAATCTCAAACAAGCATCAATTACGCATAACTCAAGTCAATAAACACGTAAATATGAACAGTTTTTCATGGCCAATTAACTGCCTTCCATGCTTTAAAGCAAGACGAGGAGAAATAATGTGAGGGGGGATAATAGAATGACAACAAGGAACTAACTAGGAGGGAAATATTCAATTTGAAAGCTTGTTGTCTTGTGATTTACCTCGTAATTACTTCCTGCTCGCCCGGGTAGGTTTCTAGGCCTGCGCGGTGACCACTTACTCCAACCAGGCAGGTTCCAGTTTTTCCTCCCTCCTGTAACTCGCATCTTCTCTTGAAGACCGGAACAACGAGCAGTTTTCTAAAAGGAGACGATAACGACATTCACTCGACTTTTTCTGTGTATTTCAACTTTTACTCTACAGAGAAAATGGTGTCATATATATATATATATATATATATATATATATATATATATATATATATATATATATATATATACACACACACACACGAACATTGCGCATAGAGACGCGCACCTTCATATATATATATATATATATATATATATATATATATATATATATATATATATATATATATATATATATATATATGAAGGTTTCATTTAGAAGCTACCTATGCAGTGATACAGTGTATATATATTTCTCCAACAGTACATCTAACAGAATATACAAGTCAAAAACCTTGGATAAACTTCTCACACACGGGAGAAATGACCAAAAATAAAAACATCACGAAATCTGGGACAGATTTTCATCACAAGGAAAGCCCGTCCAAAAATAAATATTCTAGACATTCGAGACAAGTTTCTATCAACAACCCAACTGGAGGGATATTTCTAAAGCAATCATATAGTTATCAAAACACTCTGTGAATCAATTCTTCCGTGAGAAAATATTGGAGGCGGAAAAGTGAAGTACTTAGCCAAAGTCAACTGCACAGACGGGACAAAATTTTTTTACGTCCCTCGGGCTGAAACAGAGATATCTGACTGCCATATCAAAATGGACGAATGAGACGCAAGAGATGTCAGATGGGATGTGAGAATTTGCGAGAGGAAAGACGCTTCACTGAGTCAGTAAACATGTGAAGGTACCTCTTCATCAAAGGGTAATTGCTCACAAAGGCGAAAGTGATAATTATAATAAAAGGCTGGTTAATTGCGTTTGCTTAATTTCCTGTCAGCTAAGGGTGACTCATTTATGCTATTTGGTGAAGCAAGAACCTGAATATTCGATGGAGCTGGTCATGGATATTCCTTTGTGACTAAATTAGAATCCAATAAAATCTTGGGAGTCTTTCTATTCACAGGAGGAAAATAAGGTACACACATCATTGGAGGAAAAATGCTGGTCAACGTAGAACATTTTTGCTTGCTTCGTGCATTTCATATCCCGAAACCCCGAAGCAATAACAATACCATTATATTTGGCTCATGAGTAAAAGGGGTCTTATGGGTAATGGCAAAACTCATGACAATTTACCAAGCATAACTGCTCTTTAAAGGCATTCACGCTGGAAATAGCAATTACAATCATTCACTCTGGCAGGGTATTTCTCACTCTGGCAGGGTATCTCAAGAATTCATCACTGGGGCATGCATGAAGTTGCTTCTTTTCGTAGTTCTCTGTGATTACTAATTGCGCGTCACTGAAAGAGTTTTACACTCGTGTTGCCCCGTCTTTTATTCTTATATATAAATATGTATGAACAAGTATGAACAATGTCATTACTCACGTTTTTCAGAGTTGATTTCCAGACCCCATGAGAGAGCTCTCGCTGCATATATGGCTCTTCCCTGTACAAGATATAATGATACAAATGTATAAATATCTGACACCTTTAATGTTAATTAAGATACAAGTACTAACGGATCTATAATTCTTTTCCGAATTATCATATGCTTTATAACAAATACATAACAAATACAACCTAAAATGATACCTTTTTTATCAACTAAACCAGACTGATTTCTTTTAATAGGTGGACAATAACGAGGGAAAAAGAAATACAAGATTACATAAAAGAACATAGTATACCCTCTAATACTAAAGAAAACCTGCAACTGCGCAATGTAAGAAAACGTATTTTTAGGGGAGGGTAGCTTATGTGTTCTGCCAGCATATCCTAAGTTTAAAAGAAATTATACATGACTCATTCTGCCATCATTCTCTTTAAATCAATTTGAATTAAATGAAAACGTTTCGTTATATGTCAACTGAAAATATCCATGCATGAGATAACTGAAAACTTAATGCATAATCCTTATACATATATACATAATTTCTGAATATATTACTTTGACAAACATCAATCATACATGTTTTCTGATCATGCTGACTTAATGGGCAACATCTATGCATGCTTCTTTACCACACTACTTTGACAGGCAATATCTATGTACAAGTCTTCTGATAACACTGTTATTACAGGTTAACACATGCTTTCTGGTCATGCTGTTTTCTCAATTTCATAATTTTAAACAAAAAATACAATTCACTGGTACTATTTTGTTTTTAAGAAAAGAAACTAATGTAATTTTCATGTAATTAATGGCACGTGTGTATCCAAGATAATCATTAATTCACAGACCAACAGAGACTATTTCTTCCAAAGAATTACTTGTGGAATGAGAAATAAAAGACTTTTGACTTCCTAATACAAAATAAACTTTCAGTGGTACTCTATACTAAGAATGAACCTCAGGGAAGAAATTGCTCCCGAAATTAACCCTGTGAGCATGGACAAATTATAGATAAAAGGAGATCAATGCTTACAAAAAATAATTCACGATGCATTTATCTGTCTCTAGTGTCTGGTTTCCTTAAAGTCCTTCTTCCAGCAAGTAGGACTTCCCGGAGTACAGCTTCCGTTTGCCAGACAGCTTGGTGCGTGAAGCCACAGGCCGGGAGGACGAGGAGGAGGAGGAGGAGGAGGAGTGTCTGTATGTGTGGAGGACAGGCTGGGTGCGGTTGTGCGAGCGTACGGTTCTACCCACACTGGGCGACGACTGCTTAACACGACCATCGTCTTCGGAATCCTTCCTACCGTCGTCCACAACTGTAATGTAAATAAATAAATAAATAATTATATAAATAAATATATAAATAATTCAATTTCTTCGTCTCTTTCTGATCCTTAGGTTCTGACATGTATTTTCTCATAATCGAAGTTGGTGTGTAACTTCTGTCATACAAACTTTGGTTCATTTGAGTCTCCAGCCAAAGCGGGACACTGGACAGCGTTGCAACTCCATACTGAAAAGGATCCGGGTTCGAGTCTTAAAACTGGCTTATGGTAAACTTAGTTATTGCACACACGACTTACCCAAGACCCCTGGGGCGCCAGGGAAGGTGGATGAGCCAGCTGGCGACACCACGGGCGTGGAGGCGGGTGTGGAGGTGGATGTGGTGGCCACGCCCCTCACCACACTCAGTAGCTGCTGGTGCTTCAGCGCCTCCCGCGTCTGCCGCAGCTCTTCCTCCATCTGGCTCAGCCTCGACTCGCGATCCCGGAGCTTCTCCTCGAACTCCGCCACGGTTGCCTGCAGCTTCTGTTGCGGGGGAGACATGGAGGAAGTAACAAGATGGCGACCTGAACATCCCGTCAAAACCTACTGCTCCAAAATCCTACACCTTCTGGGTGTATGGAAAGGCAAGAAACACGAACACAAGTGCCCTACCCTGAAGCCAGGACTGGGTGCTATCCCGGAGTGAGACTTGAACCCCTTAACATCCATGGACACTTGACGTAGCAAGACTGATGGAAAGTCTGGCGACACTGTATTTTAGAAGCCGGGACAGTTGTGATCATTTCCCTTACGTTATCAGACCAAAAACTGAGAGGCTACGAAAAAAAAAATGTGACCTGTAGGAAACAAATAAAATTTTCCAGTTCCTAGAAACAAGTGAAACAAACTCCTTTGACTTGTCTCAGACCAGATTCTCTGATGTGTATATCACAACACAACTTCGGGGATGTCTGTGTCCTCGAAGGACAATCTCATCGAAGACTACCTCACTCCAAGGGATTCCCGCTACTGAATGTAGCGCAGCCCTGGAGCTGTAGAAACTCCAGGTAAAAGGGGCCCTTGAGGTTAACTACTACTAATAATAATAATAACTGTGGTGGTAAAGGTGTGTGTGTGTGTGTGTGTGTGTTTGCGCGCGCGCGCCAGCGATCAAACTCACGTTCGCGAAGAAGTCCATGTTGGAGGTGGCGCGAGACGAGAGGTTCTGCTGCAGACGCGTTATGGTGACCTGGAGCTGTTCCTGCTCGTCGTGGTGCTGTAAGGGGAGATGATAACGGGAGATGAGAGGGACAAATCAAACCCCAACGGTACATATTTCACAGCGTCCGTTCACCCTAACATCTCGGTCCTGCAACTCTTGTGTGTGACTCAAGGTCTGTCTGTCTCCCTCCCTCCCCTCCCGCGTGTGTTTCGGTCCAGCGATGCGGACTCCAGCCTTCACGTGAGGCTCACCTTCTTGCGTAGGTCCTCCAGGCCTTGCTGGTGGCTCTGTCGTTCCTCGGTCAGCTCTTGCCTGGCAGCCTCCAACTGCGTCTCCTTCTCCAGCAGGTTGGCCGCCGCTTCCTCCGCTGCCTCCCTGGCTGATCGTCCCAGAGAGGAGTAAAAGAAATGGTCATCACCTTGAACACGGCCGTGAGGCCCTTGAACACGGCGGTGAGGGCCATGTGAGCACAACAGGATGATCCTTGAGTGCGAAGGTATGATCCTTGAGTACGAAGGTATGATCCTGGGGTATCTTATAGCCTTGCCTTGGACCTGATCCTTAAAAGTCAGGTCAAGGGGGCCAAGTCACATCGCATCCAAAGACCCGTTGTGCTCGAGGGTCGCATTATCGTACTCAGATACGGTACCACAGTGCTTAAGGATCGTACCGTAGTGTTCATGTTCAAAGATCGTACCTTCGTACTCATGGGTCGAACTCTTCGTCTTCATCAAAATACATAAAAAAAAAATTAAACTTATAGAATCACTATCAAATCGAACGATTATAATTTGAAACTAGGGCAAAATGTTTTATGAATATTTTACTAATTCTTTCATTCCTTTTTTTTATTCCTGAAAGAACATTTTCTGAAAATCGTCGGCGCGATGATACAGTATACTTGCAGAGAAGGGCCTGACACCAACCCTTGGCGCGTTCCTCTTCCACAGCGATGGTTGCCTTCTCCTTTTCCTCCCGTCTCATGGAGTCCACCTCTCCCCTCAGCTCCTCTTCCTTCTCACTGTGGCTCTGAAATATATTTCCCTTCGTTTACAGTCCACCAAACACACACCCCTTAACATATACTGATTTATTTACGTACTACACTCACCATAATTCAAACATCACCACCACTATAAATGACCATTAGAAACACACACACACACACACACACACATTCCCAGAAAGCAAGCTACATAATTTGCAGCGAATGTTCAGCAGACGGGGCCCCGCCCCACGAGCGCTGAACTCCCTCCCCGTACCGTCCAGAAAGGTGATCACACATCGAGGCGCCAGTACCTTGTTGGCCTGACTGATGTCCTTCTGCAGCCGCGTCACCTCCTCCACCAGACGGTTCTTGGTCTCTGTAGAGGACAAGGAGGGGAAGTCATCTCCAGGCAAGAACACAAACAAAGGACAGTGAACAAACAAAGTCAGTGGACTCGTCCTATGAAAAAGAAATGATCAAAAGTTCACTGAAGACAATCATGATTATCTTCATCGTGCTCTCACGTGTCACTTAGCTGGAGAACGACGGTGCGACCCTTGAACCCGAAGGTACGACCCTTGAACACGACAGTACGACCCTTGAATCCGACGGTACGACCCTTGATCCTGGTGGTGCGACCCTTGAAAACGACAGTTCAGCAGTTGTGGGTCTCATGACTACATGCACATCAGGTTCAAAGGTCAAGACCAAAATACCCATGGGTCGAACCGTCGTTCTCAAGGGTCGTTCCGTCGTGTTCAAGGGTCGTACCTTCATACTCAAGGGTCGTACCGTCCGGATGGAGAGCTTAAACGGGACGAAAAAACAACAACATGCATCTCATAACCCAAATCTCACCCACAACAGTAACTCACTCCTACAGTAACAATCCCATCACACCTCCTCAACCCAAGCCATGCCACAACCCACCCACCTACCCACAATCACAACCCCGTGCATTCTACACCAACCCCCTTACGTATAACCAAGTCACACAAAGACACTAGTACACATTATATTTCAACTGACTACCACTCACTGCAACATGTATATACCGCAGTGTTTACTCTGTGCCACTCCCTGTACATCTGCCACTCTTGACCGTTCGCATGTACCTCACTCCTCACGTGCTTGTCCAAGGAGCGCAAGTGTAAACATCCAGCCCAACCTTCACCTCGATCCCCTCCTTTACGGCCACTTCACTGGGTACTACTATGGCCTCCTCCTCCTCCTCCTTCTCTCTCTCTCTCTCTCTCTCTCTCTCTCTCTCTCTCTCTCTCTCTCTCTCTCTCTCTCTCTCTCTCCGCCCCGCCCTAGTTCCGTAATTTCTAAACTATGTATTTTGAGCCGAACGGCTCTGCCCGAGCTCAGTGAACCGTCCTTTATCTATTTTTACTTTTATCTATCTACTTCAGCGCGGACGTGTGAGTACCAATAACGGGGGCGATGGCTGCGTAGTTCTGGGTCAGTTCGCGGAGCTTGGAGGTCACCAGTTCGAGGCGGGTGTGGGCGCTCCTCAGCTGCTTGGCCAAAAAGTCCCTCTCCTTAGAAAGAGCCGAGCACTCCTCGCGGGCCCTCAGCTCCTGCAGGGCCGACACACTCACAGCCTGCAACAAGAGACATCGTTAGGTGGTTGTCACACCGGCAACACGAACCTAGCCTGGAACACAGGAGCTAGTGAGGGGTAATTGTTACTTTAGTAATAGATCAGACAGCCTAGAACACAAGACTCAGAGGGGTAATTGTTACTTTAGTAGTATAAACCCAGCCTGGAACACAGGAACTAGGGATAATTGATACTTTAGTAGTATAAACCCAGCCTGGAACACAGGAACTAGGGGTAACTGTTACTTTAGTAGTATAAACCAAGCATGGAACACAGGAACTAGGGATAATTGTTACTTTAGTAGTATAAACCCAGCCTGGAACACAAAACCTACGAGTGTGACTGCAGTCACACTCGTGACGTGCTCAAACTTCTATACGCGTTACATATATGTCTACAACTGCAAGAAACAGGTCATTATCGGTGTAAACACCTGCAAAACGCCCGTCACCACCCACGGAAACGCTCGTAACAATCTTCGCCACACACGAAACGCATCTTCACCATAAGAGCCAGGTCGGAAACCAGGCCAGCATGCCCAAGGGTCGCACCGTCGCTCTCAAAGGTCGCACCGTCGTGTTCAAGGGCACACTTGAATCCCCAGAGCGTTCAATCTCTTTCACGTAGCGAAAGTCACTGGGCAACGTGAAGACGGTCCACAGAACATGGTGAACGACGGAGGGGAAGCGATGCAAACAAGTTGAATGAGACGAAACGAAAAAAAAAAATAAAAGGGGAACACACAAAATCAGGATGGATAACATAGGGCGTGAGAGAGAGAGAGAGAGAGAGAGAGAGAGAGAGAGAGAGAGAGAGAGAGAGAGAGAGAGAGAGAGAGAGAGAGAGAGAGCTGGAGGACACCATCGCAGTAAGGAGGTGCCTGGGGTCATGTGGTGAGGCGATGATGGTGGTGGATAGAACGTGTGTGTGAGAGACAGAGAAGCGTCAGGGGTTAGGTGGTGGGTAATGGGGGCTCTGTCGCACGAGACAGAATACGGGGTGAAGAAGACGCTAATGACGCGACAGAAAACGGATAGGCGGTGCCCGTGAGAAACTGGGCTGGGGGTGAGGGTAATTCATGAGGGATCTGTACGAATGTTCTTGTCTCTAAACCGTTGTCTGTGTCCCTCATCCTCAGTATGTCAACCACACTGTGTCCCTTCACCCTGCCAAGTGTTCCTTCACCCTCCCTGTGTCCCTTCACCCTCCCTGTGTTCCTTCACCCTCCCTGTGTTCCTTCACCCTCCCTGTGTCCCTTCATCCTCCCTGTGTTCCTTCACCATGCCAAGTGTCCCTTCACCTTCCCTGTGTCCCTTCACCCTGACTGTGTTCCTTCACCCTCCCTGTGTCCCTTCACCCTCCCTGTGTCCCTTCACTCTGCCAAGTGTTCCTTCACCTTGCCCTGTGTCCCTTCACCCTCCCTGTGTTCCTTCACCCTGCCCTGTGTCCCTTCACCCTGCCATCCAACACTGTGAGGGACATAAGGACATTGAATGAACCATCTCTTGCAAGCACGTCGGCCACACACACACACACACACACACACACACACACACGTCATCATCGTCTTCCTTTCCTCCTCCTCCTCCTCCTCTTGATGGTCCTGGGCCCGCCTCTCAGTATTCCCTGAGAATACAAGACAATTTTACAATTACCTTGGGGCCGATGGACGGCGCCGCTGACGTGCGCACGCAAGTGACACACACACGCACGCACGCACGAACCTCACTTCCTGCGTTCTCGACATTCCCATGCGGGGCAAGAGGACCCTACAAGCAGGCTCTCATAAAGCTGAGTCTTCCTGTGAGTGAGCGCGATCTCTCATCCTTACAGAGAGGAGTCATAATGCCAGTGGACGTCTGCAGCTGCGACAGGAAGAGCCTCCTAGCGAGGGGCGGACGGCCCCATAAGCCACCAGGCAAAACCTGCGGCGTCTGCCTCCAGGCGTGTCCCCCTGCGTCGGAGGAAGGGGGGCTGGCCTTCTTCCTCTCCCCCCTTGCCAAACGACACTGCAGCAGGGCCCTCAGGCGTCTCTCCCTTGCATCGGATGCAGGGGGGGCTGGCCTGCATTACCCCTGCCAGACGCACCAGCAGGGCATCCTGGCGTGTCCCCCTTCTGTCGGAGTCAAGGGTCATTTGTTATCATCCTGCGTCGCAGAAGAGCGTGGCACTCACCCTGCCTGTCGAGCCTCCCTGCCAGGGAGGGGTGTGCTTCCCCCTTCTCCATGTCGCAGAGGGGCATGGCTCCCCCCATCCCCCCTGCGTATCGAGCGACCTTAACAGCCAGCCATATACCCTGCCACCACCACTGAGAAGTGTGTGTGTGTGTGTGTGTGTGTGTGTGTGTCCGACAGCCTCCTATTATCAAGCCAAAACTGGGGGTCTTCTGTGCTCAGGATAAAAAGGCAGGAGCTCTGAGATACTCACGTCAGGCCTCCAGGGACGAGAAAGGCCCCCCACACACACACCCCTGCCCATACTCACAACCCATGCTACCCATACTCACAACCCTCGTTGCCCATACTCACAACCCTCGCTTGCCATACTCACAACCCTCGCTTCCCATACTCACAACCCTCGCTTCCCATACCAACAACCCACGCTTCCCATACCAACAACCCACGCCGTCCATAACTATCACACAACACTACAAACATAACCCTCCAACAATATGTAAAATCTAAAATGGGCTTAGGCCCGAGGCTCTCTCCCTTAAACCCACATCGCTCGCCCTGGCTTTATCAGCGACAGCGGCCATCTTAGACGGCGGTCGAGGTCTGGTCGACAGACACAAAATTCTGACGAGGGACAAACCACAGACCCAACCCTTGCTAAGTCTGGCGTAGATCGGTCGCTCAGGTTCACAGGGAAGATGACTAATACGTGCATTGTTTAACGGACGGACGGACGAGCGACCATGACGACGAGCGACGAAAACAACTGGGGAACGGAAGACAGGCAACACAGGCAACACATCTCTCACCCGACCTTCGTCGGCCAAGCGGGCAAAAAAATAAAAAAAATAAAATGCCTTGAGATCTGCAGCACAAACATAACAGCAGGAGATTCATATGCACTTTTTTTATAGTCAGTCCTTAGAGACATTCACATCTTGCAACACACACTCACACTTAAGTGTCGCTGCTCGTTCGCCAAGACGCTCGTGAGTCTAAATAACTACTTAACACATAACTAGCACTTACAAGACCCCCAACAACCTCCGCTCACGGTCCCACCTCAAACGAACTGATTATCTCTTAAACCCATCTCACACAAAACCATCTTCAATCATTTTAATACTATATGATGTATGATAAAAAAAAAAAAAAAATACAGTCAGTTAGGATAGACAAAACAGAGAATATGCTAAAGAGGTCGATGGAAAAATCTGGTTTAATATAATAGAAGAAAAATAAATCATATGAGAATGAAAAGGACGTACAGAAACCAAGCCTAGCCTAAGTCAACTTCCCGACCGTACACTAATTTAGCCGAGCCTAACGTTATTTAGCCTTCCCTACCGTAAATTAAACTTAGCACTCTAACATAACATGCCCTCAAAAGAGAACCTATTTTATTTCTAACGTCTTAATACAGTTTCATACTGATGACACTGCCTTAAATGTGACCAACATAACATCCAAGACTGAGAAAAGGAGAGAATGTAAACAAGCCCTTGTCAACCGAAGAGCGTAGCGGTTGGTTCTTCTACCTATTCTTGAAATAACTATTCTCTTTACCTCTTCTTGAAGACTCCGGAAAAAAGAAAAAATATATATACATATAATAAAGAAGACACCTAATAATTACACCATTAAGGGTCGTTAATACAAAGAGATATATCAAGCGAAGGGTGGTTGAAAGCGGTTCCTCATTTCTGTATTTCCGAAGCCTCGTCCGCTCGAACCCAAAGTCCCTCAACAATACAAACCGTTTATAATGCGAGAAGCAGGAGTTCCGCTACTTCTGCCTCATATGAGGAACTCAATATCAGGGAGAGCGTTGGTCTGAGGCACCTACTCATGTACTGAGGGTAACGTAACCCACGTAATATAACCCATGTAATGTAACCCACGTCACGTAATGTAATCTCTTCTCTTGCTGTTTCACCTGTACTGTGTGGTAGGGAATGAAATGAATGAAGTTTGAGGTAAACACCGTTTGTGTCACCGTGATGCAGGGCCAAGCCTTCATCCTCATTCATGATCAGTATGTTAGGAGATGGTACAGTGTGACTACACACACACACACACACACACACACACACACATACCATTTCTCATTCACAAACACCAACTCAATGTAATGTTATAACTGTGACGTACTCAACATGAACGAAATAAAAAAATGAAATGGGAAAAAATTACACACACACACACACACACACACACACATTTTTTTTTAGTTTTCCAAAAGAGGGAACGGAGAAGAGGGCCAGGTGAGGATATGCCCTCAAAGGCCCAGTCCTGTGTTCTTAACGCTACCTCGTTATCGCGGGAAATGGCGAATAGTATGAAAGAAAAGAATATATATATATATATATATATATATATATATATATATATATATATATATATATATATATATATATATATCACCTAAAAGACAAATCTCAGAAAACTCCATTTTTGGGAACTGTATCAAAATGTTTGCCATGAACTTCTGACCTGGTATCTGAACCTGGGCATCTGGAGGGACCACAGTTCCCAGAAGACGTGCGTTTACACGAAGACTTGATGGTTGTTAGCGAGGGGCTGCAAGGCAACCCAGGAGCCACAGAGATGCGCAAGACATGCAAGGACGTATGTATGTATGTGTATGTTAATACGTATGTATGTATGTATGTGTATGTATGTACGTATGTGTGTGTGTGTGTGTGTGTGTGTGTGTGTGTGTGTATGTATGGAGCGAATTTCCTTCAACATGAACAGCTTACAGAAAAATGGTATATCTTCTTAGAAGGAGTTTTAAGCTTTACCTGCGTTAGAGGTATCTGGAAGGAGAAGAAGAAGAAGAAGAAGAGAGGTGAAAGAGAAGTCAAAATATCATGATAATGGTACATGCTGGCAGTGAGAGAGAGAGAGAGAGAGAGAGAGAGAGAGAGAGAGAGAGAGAGAGAGAGAGAGAGAGAGAGAGAGAGAGCACCTTACCTCCTCCCACCTACATCAGTAAAAACATGCACCATACACCTGCTCCACACTCCCAACTTCCCTTCCACTGCTGCACACTAACCCATCTACCCTGTCCCATCGCTTCTTCCTCTCTCGTTACCAACCCATCTAAAAAAAAAAAAAAAAAGCATATATACCAGCGAATTCTAACAAGAACACTGTCCCAATTATCGACCCAGCCATCCTATTCGTGGGACATTCAGTCAACGTTGTCTATACAACAATAAACAAAGAAACGAATGGAATATTCTATCATGAACGACAAAATAAGAAAAAAATTAATCAAATACGACTCTTATGAGCCATTAAACCCTGAGGTCGTACCAGTCGTGGCCAGGGGGTCACAGCCAATCATATCCAAGGGTCGTGCCACCGCGGTCAAAGGGTCGCAACGGTCAGGGTTTTTGCAAGGGTCGTAACCGTCGTGGTCCAGGGTTGTACCTGGCTTGGTCCAGGGTCGTAACCGTCGTGGTCCAGGGTCGTAACCGTCGTGGTCCAGTGTCGTAACCGTCGTGGTCCAGGGTCGTAACCGTCGTGGTCCAGGGCCGTAACTGTCGTGGTCAGGGTCGTACCCGTTGTGGCCTAGGGTCGTAACCGTCGTGGTCCAGGGTCGTACCCGTCGTGGTCCAGGGTCGTACCGTTGCCGTGCTGATGGGCCGTGACTCTCGTGCTCAACGGGGTTAATTAAACACACGAGCTAAGCGCGGAATGCGGACTCCGTCAGGGAAGACAAGACTGCGAATTCTACGGACGGGAAAGGGACAAGCGAACACCACGGACGGGATGATGTCGCAATCATCCATCGCTACCAGGGAAATTCCTCCACCCTGACCCAAGAAAAAGAGACGGGGGGAGAGAGAGAGAGAGAGAGAGAGAGAGAGAGAGAGAGAGAGAGAGAGAGAGAGAGAGAGAGATGCAGATATCAACACCAGACACGCAAGCGTGGACCACAAGGAACGCGAAACCAGACGTCATGAGAGACGGTACACCGTGGGGTTCGAACCCAGACACCATGACAGACGCTACATCGTCGGGTTCGAACCCAGACACCATGACAGACGCTACATCGTCGGGTTCGAACCCACACACCGTGACAAACGCTACATCGTCGGGTTCGAACCCAGACACCGTGACAGACGCTACATCGTCGGGTTCGAACCCAGACACCATGATAGACGCTACATCGTGGGGTTCGAACCCAGACACCGTGACAGACGCTACATCGTCGGGTTCGAACCCAGACACCATGATAGACGCTACATCGTGGGGTTCGAACCCAGACACCATGACAGACGCTACATCGTGGGGTTCGAACCCAGACACCATGACAGACACTACATCGTGGGGTTCCAACTCAAACCTTGGGTTTTTGAAATGATCAAAAGTTAATAAAAAAAAAATGTCCGAAGTGATGCGTACTTACAACCTCCTCAAGTCCCAGTTGTAATGAAGACACCAGATGTACAATAACAACTTCAGACACTCGGGATCTCCCACAACTTCGTCAGGGACCGGCATTTCAATAACTGTCTATGTATATTTAGCCGGCATCACGTGATGGACAAAATTATGGTCATTGAAAAAGGGGTTAGGTAAGGCCTGTGGTGTGTGTGTGTGTGTGTGTGTGTGTGTGTGTGTGTGTGTGTGTGTGTCTGCGTGCGTGCGTGCGTGGGAACACAAGCCCAACCCAAGCCTCTGAGAAGGTATGTGAGTATGGTGTGTGTGTGTGTGTGTGTGTGTGTGTGTGTGTGTGTGTGTGGGCTGGTGGGTGGGTGGGTGTGGGTGTGTGTGGGGTGTGGGCTGGTGGGTGTGTGCGTGTGTGTGTGTGTGTGTGTGTGTGTGTGTGTGTGTGTGTGTGTGTGTGTGTGTGTGTGTGTGTGTGTATGTGGGGTGTGGGCTGTGGGGTTGATGGATGAGTGTTGGTGGATGCTGGCTGGCTGGCTGAAGGCGCGGGTCGGAAACTTTCGAGCGGTATGTGTGGCTCACATAGCATGAGAGAGAGAGAGAGAGAGAGAGAGAGAGAGAGAGAGAGAGAGAGAGAGAGAGAGAGAGAGAGAGAGAGAGAGAGAGAGAGAGAGAAATGTCAAAAGAATTAAGCTCATATATTTAGCAGCGAAGAAAATTACTTCATTCTCTCTCTCTCTCTCTCTCTCTCTCTCTCTCTCTCTCTCTCTCTCTCTCTCTCTCTCTCTCTCTCTCTAACTCTTGACAGGCAAAACAGGGAGGGGGGAGGGGGGGCTGGCGGGCACGGCGTGTTGCAATGAACGTCAAGATAATATAAGAAAAGAGAGAGCCGGGCGAGGCGCAAGAAGGAGGCGGGGGAGGGAGGGGGAGGAAGCGTGTAATGAGGAGGACGAAAGAAAAAAAAGGTGGTGGGAAGGAGGAAGACAAGAGTGGAGGAAGGAGGAGGAGGAGGAGGAGGAGGATCAAGACTAGGAGTGGTATGAGGTGTTCTTGTAGGGCGCTGATCAGGAGGAGGAGGAGGAGGAGGAGGATCAAATCTAGGAGTGGTATGAGGTGTTCTGGTAGGGCGTTGATCAGGAGAGGAGGAGGAGGAGGAGGAGGAGGAGGAGTCATCTGCAAGAGGCAACAGGAGGGAACGAGAGAGGATGCGACTGGGTAACGGGAGGAAGGATACACAGGGCGGGAGGCAGACGGCAACAGAAGTGTGGGGGTGGAGTGAGTGGGGTGGGGGATGGTTGACAGTGCGACGGTAGGCAGTACACCCACCTGTTCTCAGGCTTCCCTTCTTTCCTCGAACGGCTCAGCTGTGGAATTCCCTTCCTTCTTTCGTCTTTCCCTCTTCCCATTAACCATTCTATCTTTAAATTCTTTTTCTTTCCTCCGCCGTTTCCCACCTCGCGAGCGAGGCAGCGCAGAACGAGACGGCCTCGTCCGCTCACATCCACTCTCTACCCGTCGTGTCTATTGCACCAGAACCAAAGCCCCTCTATACTATACAGGCTTTTCAGTGGTTTCCCTTAAACACTTCCTTCAGACGCCCTGGTTCAGCCACCTGGCAGCACGTCACCCCCTGTATAACACTAAGCTTCAATTCGTTCTATCCCGTGCACGTCCTAGAGCACTTCGCTTCCAACACATCCACCATCTTCCGTACAACACTGATGGGACTACCATACCACCACACACACCCATCTTTGCCCTCACAGCCAGCGACCTCTCATTCCACGCACTCCTCAGCGAACCCAGGACCTTTAAGCCCCCTCACCCACCCTATGGCTTAATTCAGCTAAGTTCTTAAAACACTTTACCTTCTCCTGGTTTTCTCCGTTCAAATTCACCTCTCTCCCTCTCTCTTAACTTATAGTCTTGTCTTTATTCACATTAACTCTCAACTTTCATCTCTCACACGCTCTCCCAAATTCAGAGACACCAGCTTCTGCAGTATTCACTCCTCGAGTCTGCCACTAGAACTGTGTCATCGGCAAACAACGGCCGACTCTCCCACTACGACCCACGACAAGGGATAATAAGAAGGAATGCGACGGGGAACAGCAAGCAGGAGGTAGTTAGATGGAGGCAAAAAGCAGGAGGCAGTGGCAAGCAGGGTGCAGCAGCAAGCAGGTGGAGAGGAAGAAAGGGCAGTAGACTCGAGGAGGAGGAGGAGGAGGGAGGAAACAACAGCAAGCAGGAGGGGTACCGGAGGCGGGCAGTAGGATGAGGAAGGGTACCGGAGGCAGGAGGAGGGAGGCAGGCCGCCGGTGGGTGAGGCCGGGTAAGCCAGTCACAGTTTTTGCCCAGTTGGGGGTCGGTGGGAGGAGGCCAGACACCACCTGCATAATGATGCTCCCTTGCAACCCACAACCTCCTCCTCCTCCTCCACCCTATCCTCTCCTCCCCTCCCTCCCCTGCTCACAACCTCCTCCACCTCCCCCATCCTCCCTGCTCACCCACACATCTTCCCGTGCTCACAACCTCACCCGTGCAGATACAACTTCTCTCTCTCTCTCTCTCTCTCTCTCTCTCTCTCTCTCTCTCTCTCTCTCTCTCCACGGATCACAACCTTCCCACATCCTCCCAAAGTCTTGGCTCACAACCGTATCGCTGCTTCCCCACACCCCGCTTCCTCCTCTGGTCCACAACCTCTCGTTCCTCTCCCATCCCCTTTCGTAACCCTACAACCTCACACACTGTACCTACCCTCCCACTCCCCCCGGCCCCCAGCATCCTACAATCCTAACCCCCACAATTTAGCCTGTTTCCGTTCGTGCCTCACCTCACCTCACCTTCCCCAGGGGCACTACCCAAAACCCCACCTCTTGTACAACCTCACAACTCCCCCTCCGACACCCCTTGTTCTCAGTATTTCCTCACTCGCAACCCCCCAACACCCCACCCCACCTCGCCCCAATCTTCCACTACCCGACACTCGCCCTGCCCCACAAACCCTGCCGTGGCTCCCACTCACCGTCCTGCCTCACAACCTATCACACTGTCACAACCTATCCACTGTCTTTCCTAGCCCACACCTTCCCACTGTTCCATCCGTCCACGTCTCCTGTTTTCACTAACAACTTTGACTCCCTCTTTCCTCCCCCTCTCCTCTCCCCACGCCTCTTGTCCAGCTCACAATAATCTCCCTGGCTTATGCTCCCCACCTGATGTCCTTGGTCACAATCTCACTGGCCCTGTACACACACGCACACACACACACACATCTAGTCCTGTCTCACAAATATCCACCCAACCACCCCGACCCCCCAGCACCTATCCTGGCTCGTACACCTCCCGCCATTCCCTCTCCCCACATAAGTACAAACACTTTGGTGACCTTCTGCTTTACTGCCGTTTAAATTCAATTAGTTATGTAGGATGATATTACTGTCCTCCAGCACAGACCTTCAGGTCTTGTGTTATCTGGCCTTCCCCCAGGTGCTGTCCCCCCCGGCAGGTAACCTCGTCATAGACCATCAGGTCTTGTGTTATCTGGCCTTACCCATGTACTGTCCTCCAGCAGGTAACCTCGTCATAGACCTTCAGGTCTTGTGTTATCTGGCCTTACCCATGTACTGTGTCCCCCAGCAGGTAACCTCTTCATAGACCATTAGGTCTTGTGTTATCTGGCCTTACCCATGTACTGTCCTCCAGCAGGTTACCTGGTCATAGACCATCAGGTCTTGTGTTATCTGGCCTTACCCTAGTACTGTCCCCCAGCAGGTTACCTCGTCATAGACCATCAGGTCTTGTGTTGTATGTCCTTCCATCCATCCTGCCCTATCTACTCTGGTCCTAATGACAACTTCTCCTTTCGATTCTCAACAACACACGATTCCCTGGACCACACTGGACACTCACAACTCACACACACACACACACAACTCACACACACACACACACACACACACACACACACACACACACACACACACACACACAACTCACACACACACACACACACACTTCTCTCAAGGCCCCGAGTTCTCACAAGTAACTTCCCTCTCTCCTCCACCTCTGAGTCTCTCACAACACCGGGCCGGACGCCCCACGAGATGCGTGGGGAAGAAGGGGGGTTGTGCCACATCTCGCATGGCGGCCAGAACAATGGTACATAACAACATGCTAAACACCTCATAACAACATGCTAAACACCTCATAACAACATGCTAAACACCTCATAACAACATGCTAAACACCTCACACATTAATACCCAACCCAAACCCCCTCCCCGGGCGATACGTTACCCCAAAAAATACCGGATCGGAGGGGGGGAACAATGTGCAGCATGAGGGGTGGGGAGGGAAGGGGAGAGGGGAGGGGGAAGGGGAGAGGGGAGGGGAGTAAGAGGTGAGGGGAGGAGGGAAGGGGAGGGTAAAACACCTGTCGTGTATGGAGGTCGACGGAGCCTGAAGATAAGGAGGCGGGGCATGTTATCTGGCTGGAGGTCTCCCGTTACTGAAGCTGACAGCATCCACCGCCGCCGCACTCAACCTTGTTCCTGCTGGTCAGCCGCCCCGTCCCTCGTTCCTGCTGGTCAGCAGGCTCGTTCCTCGTTCCCGCTGGTCAGCCGGCTCATTCCTCGTTCCAAGCAGTCGACCGGCTCATACTTGTTCTTGCTGGTCAGCCGGAAAGGCGTGCATGTAATACGTTGTTAAGATCGTTCCAAGCAGTCGACCGGCTCATACTTGTTCTTGCTGGTCAGCCGGAAAGGCGTGCATGTAATACGTTGTTAAGAGAGAGAGAGAGAGAGAGAGAGAGAGAGAGAGAGAGAGAGAGAGAGAGAGAGAGAGAGAGAGAGAGAGAGAGAGAGAGATGCATCTTTACGTGCGAACAATATATGCCTGACCCATAAAACCAGACGACATGAAAAAGGTGCCAGCGAAATACACGACACTTCAACGACAACAACAAACCGAAGCCCAGTGAACGCACGTGCCTGCAACACAGTAGCTCACTGAAGGCGCACGCGAGTGCAAACCTGTTACCAGACGCACTCAAAAGCACTGGGGTGGTGTGTGTGTGTGGGGAGGTGGGGTCAATGTAGGAGGGGAAGGAGGTGGACCATGGGAACAACACACACACACACACACACACACACAAGCGCCAAAGAAACCAGAGGGGATTTTCTGGAAACTGAAATAGATACTCGAAACCCGATGGGGTCGTACCAGCCCCTCGACCTCTGGTATAACCAAACGACCAGCTTGATGTTGTAACCAAAGGGGAAAAAAATAAATACAACAGTTCTTCACATCTCCCAGAACACATAGTTTAAAGTCCATGAAGTAGGGTCGTGTAGTCGTGCTGAAGGGTCGTACCGTCGTGCTCAGGGGGGGGGGGTCGCATCGTTTGCTGAAGGGTCGTACTGCTGTGCTCAAATGTCTTACCTATGAGCTCCGGTGTCGTACCATTGTGCTCAAAAGTCGAACACCCTGGGCATCCGAGGGTCGTACCGCCGTACTCAAAGGTCGTACACCCTGGGCATCCGAGGGTCGTACCGCCGTGCTCAAAGGTCGTACACCCTGGGCATCCGAGGGTCGTACCGCCGTGCTCAAAGGGGTACTAAGACCGCTCCTAGGCTGACCCACCTCACACACAGTCCCGACCACCAAACAAAGCGTCAGGAGGCGTCAACCAATCATACATATGTATAACTCCAAAACTTGACAACAAACACCTTATAATAACTTCCGTCAACACGTCATGCGCCATGACCTAATAACGGTACAACAGCGAACTATATATATATATATATATATATATATATATATATATATATATATATATATATATATATATATATATATATATATTCCTCTTTCGTACTATTCGCCATTTCCCGCGATAGCGAGGTAGCGTTAAGAACAGAGGACTGGGCCTTTGAGGGAATATCCTCACCTGGCCCCCCTACTCTGTTCCTTCTTTTGGAAAATTAAAAAAAAAACGAGAGGGGAGGATTTCCAGCCCCCCGCTCCCTTCCCTTTCAGTCGCCTTCTACGACACGCAGGGAATACGTGGGAAGTATTCTTTCTCCCCTATCCCCAGGGATATATATATATATATATATATATATATATATATATATATATATATATATATATATATATATATATATATATACAACCGTACAATCAACTGCCATTTATACCTGAAAAAGGTGTTCAATATCCTTTTTTTTCGAGTGGGTTGTTATAGCTCGACGCTAGTGGCTTCAATCACAACCCATGAAAGTCGATGGGCCTTGAGCCCAACCAACCAACCAACTGCAGATGGTTGGGTCAACAGCTCACCTGGGGTTGTAACCAAAAGACAGCCAGCGACACTGTTACAACCAACAACCTCAGGGTGAATTAATACAAAGCTCCATGTAACTGAAGGTACAACACACACAGACACACACACACACACACACACACTGTTGCTGGTCCTATACCACGCCACTGCATAGCCACTGTATCACAAAGCTCACAGTGGTACAGATGACCAACAAGCCAATGGCGGTATAACCAAGTTAATCGCAGCAAAACCAACTAACAACAACAACAACAACAATAACATTCAGGGCTTATTTGTTGCTGAGTTCACAATCACACAACACAAGAACCACACGAGTAGTAAGCCAGGTGGCTGTGGACTTAGGGGATGGTGAGCGCGGCGAAGCAGAGAGAGAGAGAGAGAGAGAGAGAGAGAGAGAGAGAGAGAGAGAGAGAGAGAGAGAGAGAGAGAGAGAGAGAGAGAGAGAGAGGCGAGTGGGGTTAGAGGTAGGGGGTGGAGAGGCTGAGCAATGTCTCCCGTCAGAAGTATCAGCCATAAAACATTCATTCATAACCGGTTGTGCAGCGTGCCTGTGGTGCGGCCGGCCACTCCTGCCCGCCTCACCCCCGCCCCGCCCCGCGGCTCAGCCCTGCCCCATCTACTCCCCACGCCGGCCCCGCGGCTCAGCCCTGCCCCATCTACTGCCCCCGCGGCTCAGCCCTGCCCCGCGGCTCAGCCCTGCCCCATCTACTGCCCCCGCCGGCCCCGCAGCTCAGCCCTGCCCCACCTACTCCCCCCCGCCCCGCCCCGCGGCTCAGCCCTGCCCCATCTACTGCCCCCGCCGGCCCCGCGGCTCAGCCCTGCTCCACCTGACATCACACTAGAAGTGTCCCACAGACCACAACCGCAGCACCTCCCACTTGTGAGAAACTGCTTTGAGGCATAAGAGTTCCAAAGCTGAGCGGTGGAGGGATGGAAACGGAAAACACAACGGCCCACCCTCGTATTACCAGCGGCGGCCGCTCACGTGACGCAGGGAAGGCTTGCCCAGCGCGGCACAGTCTTTCCAGACATACTACGACTCCGAGAACTGTGCCGAGGGAAGATAATATCAGAATACCTTGGCTGATATTCCCTTTGTGCTAATACTGTTCTCCTGACCCAAGCAAAATCACGAAAGAACTGGATGGAAACCTCACATATACTTGGGGAACTGACGGACAAGCAATGACACGTAACGTAAAAAATAGAAACGACTGAAGCACAAAGGTTCGAACCCCGAGTGCGACCTTTGGGTGCGATGACCCGGCTTTAGACCAGACCCTTTTACTTAGGGACAGGTCAAAGGCCAAGCCATCAATAGCCATGGGTTGTACCGTTCGTGAAGAACAGGTTGAAAGTAAGAGGCACAAACACAACGGCTCAACCTCGGACAAAGCGTCGCTTCACGGAGGAGTAGCTGCTTCCCAGGTGTGGGAGGGACGGGGACGGGTATAGAACATCGCCTCCTCCGTTTATGGTGTGTGGTCTGCGTAGAGGCGCACCTCCGATGCGTTATCGGACAGTCGACTATTAACACCGTTCTTAAAACTCCCTCCGAGTCAGATGGTCTATTACTGGCCATCGCTCACCCTGTGGGGCCCCGCTGGTGGAAGGTGTTAAGGCACATTTGTTTACCCTGGACCTTCACAGCAGATTACGTGACGTGAGGGCATTTCATTCTTCTTAACTAAGGAGCCAGGTGTGCACCACTGTGAAGCACAAGGGACACATCTGTCGGCCAGGTGTGTACTTCATAGCGTCAGAGACCTACTGATATAACATAGCTGGCTCATCTATCGAGCTCCCCTTCTGCAGGCGTGCCTACCAGCGGAGCCATAATGAAGGTGATGGGCTCAGTCTTAAGGGGGAAGGAGGCACTCTGTGGCGGCTGGCTTCATTGACCTACAGGAAGTCTCAGTTCGGTTCCCCAGGAGGGAGAGGCGTCTGTGTCTGTCGCTCTGTTGACTTGAGTGTCGCAGGTCAACCATGTTGTTGTCGTTGTTGTTGTTGTTGTTGTAACGTTTCTAATGACCGAAGGTGTCCTCCTCTCTCTGAATGAGTCGTGGTGTTACCCCCCCAAGACCCGTTTTCACAGCGCTCCTGCACCTCCAAGGGAGCGCTACAGTCTGTGGCAGGGACAGGATGGGCCCCCCTCTCTGAAGTGGAGAAAGTTCTTCAACGAGAATGCATTCTCCTTCGTCAACTGACAGTGATACAGCCTCGTTAAGTAATCCATTAATCGACCAGCCCCGTGGAGAGGACGAACACGCGAGTTGGCTGAGGAGGCGACAGAACCATCCGGGAATCGAACCCTGGCGAACTCTGAAGTTCTGTAGCAATCGACCCACTCCGGGCCTCGTGTGTGTGTGTGTGTGTGAGGTGCTCCACCTGGTGGAGGAGGAGGAGGAGGACGACCCCTACCGGTGTGGGAGACCCCTCAGCAGCTTCGTCCAGCTGGTGGACATCCTGGCCAAAGGTCTTGGAGGAGGAGGAGGGGAGGGATATACCCTGGCCACGGTGGAGGGAGGAGGAGGGAGGGGTGGAGGGTGAACCCTAGCAGATAGGCGAGGGGCTGGTAGGTGGGGGGGCGGACACAGGAACACATATGAGCTTGTTACCACGCCCATCCGCACAAACACACACACACACACACACCTGCTACGCACACCTGCCACATGCAACCTCCTGAACCTTCACTTTCATATCAACCCCTCCACCTACACACACACACACACAGACCTGTTACACTACACCTCTCTCTCTCTCTCTCTCTCTCTCTCTCTCTCTCTCTCTCTCTCTCTCTCTCTCTCTCTCTCTCTCTTTCCGCACACTTAGGTCACCCCCCCTACATCCCTGCGGTCCACCACATACCACACACACCGATCTTACGTGCATACACTCTTGGCCTCACACCTGCTGGTGTTACAAGTCACCCCTGCACACCTGTGCCAGTCACGCATTCGTCAACTTCACAGCTGTTCGCCACACACACACACACACACACACACACACACACACACACACACACACACACACACACACATTCGTCAACTGTCACCCTGCAACTGCTCTCAAATCACCCCAAACACCTGTTCCAGTCGAACACCTGTTAAGCCCTACACCTGTTTCCGCCGTAAATCCGTCATCCGAACACTCCCAACCCAACAACGCACCCCTCAGGGCTCTCCTCACGCACCTCACACAGCTCTCCTCACGCACCCGCAGAACCGCAGTTGTCTCGCACTCTTCTGCCCGTCGCCACCCACCCTCCTCATCTGTCGCCACGCCACGCACCTCACCACTCACCCGTCGCCACGCCACGCTCCTTACCACACTCACCCGTCGCCACGCACCCTTCTCCTTCCTTCCCGTCGTCACGCTCTCTCCTCGCCCGTCACCACGCACCCACACACTTTCGCCTCTCGCCAGTGCTGAATGCAACACACACACACACACACACACACACACACACACACACACACACACTCTTTGGGCCAAACAGGTGTCGTGTTTTGTTCCCTGGGAAAAAAAAAAAACCTCAATCATGTTTGTGGCAGCGAACCTGTCTCTTACACCTACCGTTCGTCTCCTCCTATCTCTTTCTGTCGTCTTCTTCCTCATCTTCTTCTTCTTCTTCTTTAGACATAGGGGTTGTGGAAGAACTGGTGTGCGCCAATGCTTCAACTGGATCCGTAAGGTTTCGTATGGATGTTTTGTTCTAGTTTCCCGAAGAGAGGTGAGTGAGTGGGACTGAATTCCTCATTGAGCTGAAGTGGATTCTGTAAGCTCATGAAGGAGCTGGATCCTTTTCCAACAGTATTGGATCCCATGACAGTCAAGACATGTGAGAACCAGATAGCAGAATCCCTGATGGTTTATAGAATGACCAGGTTGTCTGCTGGAGAACAGTACATGGGAAGGACAGATAACACAAGACCTGATGGTCTATGACGAGGTTATCTGCTGGAGGACAGTATATGGGAAGGACAGGTAACACAAGACCTGATGGTCCAAGACGAGGTTATCTGCTGGAGAACAGTACATGGGAAGGACAGATAACACAAGACCTGATGGTCTGTGACGAGGGTTTCTGCTGGAGGACAGTACTTGGGAAGGACAGATATAACCCAAGACCTGATGCCCTACAAAGAGGCTGGTTTCTGGAGGGCATCAACAGCAACGTAAACTCCAAATCTACAGCGATGGTAACCAGGACACTGCAGACGAATGGCAGCTCCCCGCCCACACCACTCACTCCCTCAGGTACACCAACCCGAAGGGAAATAGCTAGCACGGAGCACCACGTAAAACAGGGAGAAAACCGTCAGAGAACATTTTTATATAGAGGGAGTGGAAAAAGCATGAATGGCGAACGCATGCTGGTCTCATGGCAGCCGCCGGGTACTTGAGGAAAGCTGCTACAGACGTACCTGAACCTTCACGAAGCTGTAGGTACAGGTGGTGGAGCCTTCTGTAAAACACTGAGACGTGGGTATGTCTAGGGCCTGATTGTGGATGGACATGGGTATGTCTTAAGCCTGATACTAGCAGGACATTGGTATGTCTCATAACTAGCAGGACATGGGTATGTCTGATAACTAGCAGGACATGGGTATGTCTGATAACTAGCAGGACATGGGTATGTCTGATAACTAGCAGGACATGGGTATGTCTGATAACTAGCAGGACATGGGTATGTCTGATAACTAGCAGGACATGGGTATGTCTGATAACTAGCAGGACATGGGTATGTCTGATAACTAGCAGGACATGGGTATGTCTGATAACTAGCAGGACATGGGTATGTCTGATAACTAGCAGGACATGGGTATGTCTGATAACTAGCAGGATATGGGTATGTCTGATAACTAGCAGGACATGGGTATGTCTGATAACTAGCAGGACATGGGTATGTCTGATAACTAGCAGGACATGGGTATGTCTGATAACTAGCAGGACATGGGTATGTCTGATAACTAGCAGGACATGGGTATGTCTGATAACTAGCAGGACATGGGTATGTCTGATAACTAGCAGGATATGGGTATGTCTGATAACTAGCAGGACATGGGTATGTCTGATAACTAGCAGGACATGGGTATATCTGATAACTAGCAGGACATGGGTATGTCTTAAGCCTGATACTAGCAGGACATTGGTATGTCTCATAACTAGCAGGACATGGGTATGTCTGATAACTAGCAGGATATGGGTATGTCTGATAACTAGCAGGACATGGGTATGTCTGATAACTAGCAGGATATGGGTATGTCTGATAACTAGCAGGACATGGGTATGTCTGATAACTAGCAGGACATGGGTATGTCTGATAACTAGCAGGACATGGGTATGTCTCATAACTAGCAGGACATGGGTATGTCTGATAACTAGCAGGACATGGGTATGTCTCATAACTAGCAGGACATGGGTATGTCTGATAACTAGCAGGACATGGGTATGTCTGATACCTAGCAGGACATGGGTATGTCTGATAACTAGCAGGACATGGGTATGTCTGATAACTAGCAGGATATGGGTATGTCTGATAACTAGCAGGACATGGGTATGTCTGATAACTAGCAGGACATGGGTATGTCTGATAACTAGCAGGACATGGGTATGTCTGATAACTAGCAGGACATGGGTATGTCTGATAACTAGCAGGACATGGGTATGTCTGATAACTAGCAGGACATGGGTATGTCTAATAACTAGCAGGACATGGGTATGTCTGATAACTAGCAGGACATGGGTATGTCTGATAACTAGCAGGACATGGGTATGTCTGATACCTAGCAGGACATGGGTATGTCTGATAACTAGCAGGACATGGGTATGTCTGATAACTAGCAGGATATGGGTATGTCTGATAACTAGCAGGACATGGGTATGTCTGATAACTAGCAGGACATGGGTATGTCTGATAACTAGCAGGACATGGGTATGTCTGATAACTAGCAGGACATGGGTATGTCTGATAACTAGCAGGACATGGGTATGTCTGATAACTAGCAGGACATGGGTATGTCTGATAACTAGCAGGGCACGGGCAATCCCACGTCGGACAGGAGGAGGGTTGGGGAGACGTGTGAGGGAGTGTGGTTAGCTCCATCACCTGAGGCACACACATCTTCTAACCGTGCTCCTCGGGGCTAACATGGGTCCACGGAACGTCTGTGTTGAATCTCTTGCCCTTGGCTCCAACATGGTCCGCGGCACGCTATGCTGAAGGTCCCTTACCCATGGTACGCCATGGTAAAACTGCTGCTGTGGAGCTTCGACGCGGTCCGAGGCACGCTATGTTATAAGCTCTTCTGTGGCTTCAACAACACAGCCCACAGAAGACTATGCTGAAGCTGTTATTGATAGATAGTTTCAACACAGCCCACAGAAGACTATGCTGAAGCTGTTATTGATAGATAGTTTCAACACAGCCCACAAAAGACTATGCTGAAGCTGTTATTGATAGATAGTTTCAACACAGCCCACAGAAGACTATGCTGAAGCTGTTATTGATAGATAGTTTCAACACAGCCCACAGAAGACTATGCTGAAGCTGTTAGTGATAGATAGTTTCAACACAGCCCACAGAAGACTATGCTGAAGCTGTTATTGATAGATAGTTTCAACACGGTCCACAGTAGGTTGAAAACATGCTTCAGGTTACTGAATCTAATCTGGCTCAATGACGAAAAAAAAAACCCGAGTCTCATTACGATTGAAAATGAATGATCATAACTTGCCAAGTGTCTGTCTGGTACCTACAATCACCTTCACACGGAGAATATAAATCACAAATCCCCATCCTCAGTCGTCACCGAGAGAGAGAGAGAGAGAGAGAGAGATTCATACTCCCCCCTACCCAACCAACCCCACCCACCCAAGACATCACACAAACACACACGCACACCCCCCCCTCCCTTAGCATCAAACCCGGGATTCGGTTATTACCCACACACCCACCCGGGGAGCCACGACACCCATACCCCGTCTAATAAGACCACAGGTAATGGGACTAGGAAGGGGAGGGGAGGAGGAGGAGGATGGGAGGGGAGGGAGGGGGGAAAGTGCTGAAGCTTGGACTGTGGGAGGGGAAGGAGGAGGGTGGAAGGAGGGGGGGGGAGGACAGCAGACTCACAGCTGGGTTGGCTACACTGCCAAATGCGGGAACCTGCTGTAACAGCTGCTGGGGGGGGGGGGGGGGGGGGGTAGGAGGGGGGGAAGGTGTGTGTGTGTGTGTGTGTGTGTGTGGGGGTGTGTGGGGGGATCTTCCTGTACTACCTACCATGATCATCCCACAACTGTTTTACATATGGTAAGCGACGGTAAGCTACGTGGCTTATACTGTGGCGGTGGTGGTAGCAGGGGTTGAGGGAGGGACGGGAGGGGATATACGTGCGTTGGTGTGTGTGTGTGTGTGTGTGTGTGTGTGTGTGTGTGTGTGATAAGGATCTGGGCTGGCGTGGTGATATGCTAACTCCATTGGTGTTGGCGGCGGGATTTTGTATGCTGGTCGCCCCACTGCATCGCCAGGCTGGAGATAACTGTTGCCTTGTGTGGTGGTGGCTGGTGGCTGGTGGCTGCTGCACCACCACACCGCCGCCTCCTCCACCACCACACCGCCGCCTCCTCCACCACCTCCTCCTCCTCCTCCACCGCTTCCACCCTTCCCGGGACCAGAGCCATCCAGGTTCTTCGTCGGCTGGTGTTGTCGCACCTTCGTCAGGAGAAGGCGTCCCGAGGAACCCCACCTGGACTGGTCCGAGAAGGGTACTGTCACCGCGCCAGGTGATCGGTCCACACACACACACACACACACACACACCCAGCCTCCCGCCCCGGGACATTCCTGCACCAACTTCTCACTCACAAATTCCACAACTCACCGCCCGCCCGCCCGCCCGCCTTACCCTGGCTGCTGCTGAACCCCTCACGCTCCTCGCCCCGCTGTAGAAAATGCCACCCACCAGCGTCCCGGCCAGCCGGCCAGTTAGCGAGCCAACCGGCCAACCGACGGCTGGATCCCTCTCGTTACCGGGCCAACCGACGGCTGGATCCCTCTCGTTACCGGCCAACCGACGGCTTGATCCCTCTCGTTACCGGCCAACCGACGGCTGGATCCTTCTCGTTACCGGCCAACCGACGGCTGGATCCCTCTCGTTACCGGGCCAACCGACGGCTGGATCCCTCTCGTTACCGGCCAACCGACGGCTGGATCCTTCTCGTTACCGGCCAACCGACGGCTGGATCCCTCTCGTTACCGGCCAACCGACGGCTGGATCCCTCTCGTTACCGGCCAACCGACGGCTGGATCCCTCTCGTTACCGGCCAACCGACGGCTGGATCCTTCTCGTTACCGGCCAACCGACGGCTGGGACCCTCTCGTTGCCGTCAGGATGACACGGTAACACTCAATACCCTTTCCAGTGATATTACCTGTGTCCAGTGCTGTTCATACCGCCCTCCGGCTCCTCTGGCGCTGTCCACACCGCCCGTAAGCTCCTCCGCCCCGAGGGTCACACACCCTTCCACCCATCTGTAGCGTGACCGCTGCTCCTCTGCAGGTGTTGCGAGAGAGAGAGAGAGAGAGAGAGAGAGAGAGAGAGAGAGAGAGAGAGAGAGAGAGAGAGAGAGAGAGAGAGAGGCTGGGGCCCCCCCGGCCGAGTGTACCTGTGGCGTCACAACACACACACACCCTTCCTTCCTTCGTGAATTACCACAGTCGAATTCCAGATCTGGCTAAGCCGTCGTGGGGGCCCAGTAGCCGGTATTTAGCGGCCATGTTTATTGTATGGTGGTGGTGGTGGTGGTGGTGACTGCTTCCTGCCTCGGGCATCTCTACCACAACCGCCGCCCCGCCCCGCCCCGCCCCGCCGCCCGTCTCTCCTCCCCCGAAGCCCTCCGCAAACCCCCACCGGTCCTCCTCCTCCTTCCCGGTATCCTACGCTGCCAGTCATGCCCTGCTTCACCTTAAGCACCTGGGGATTTATACAGCGTTTTATGATCGGGGTTATATCACAGGAGGGCGCGCGAGGTGCCGGGGGCCTGTCCTCGGCGGCCGCTCGCCCCGAGATCGTGCGACCTTAACGGCTGGGTGTTGGCTGGGGTAATATAGTAGCTCCAATCGAGCGTAAAACCTGTTTTCTATCATTTCTCTACCCTCCTTGGCACCTATGGTCATATATGACAGTGTTCTAGGACTGTATTCTAGGACTGTGTTCTAGGACTGTGTTGTTCTAGGACTGTGTTCTAGGACTGTGTTGTTCTAGGACTGTGTTCTAGGACTGTGATCTAGGACTGTGTTGTTCTAGGACTGTGTTCTAGGACTGTGTTCTAGGACTGTGTTGTTCTAGGACTGTGTTCTAGGACTGTGATCTAGGACTGTGATGTTTTAGGACTGTGTTCTAGGACTGTGTTCTAGGACTGTGTTGTTCTAGGACTGTGTTCTAGGACTGTCAGGGGCAATTGTCTCCCTAATCACCCACGTTCTCAAATGTGAAGCTCAAGTACCTCTCGATCTTCCTTAGGCGTGCAGCCACCTACGGTCGGCTCAAAAAAAATATATACACTTACGACTTTATCAAGTGGCACGAAGGACAGGTTTATCAATGGACGCATTTTGTGAACTAGAGTGTGATCTCTTGTCTCCCTGACCTTTGACCCAACACCCCTCTCACCCCCCCACAACGCGGTGACCTTCACCTGACGGGGGGTGGGGTGGGAGGGTCTTCGCACCGGTACCCCCGCCCGATGCGGACGCCGGGACGATGCAGGTCAAGCCTCAGTTCACGTTGGTTGGTCGTGGCTCTGGACGGCCAAAAGTAACGTCTCGTGATGTCCAGTGGTGGGGGGTAAAACCTTGTACCGTCTCTAACTGTCTAGCAGAGGGGTACCATCTAATCTTGTCCCGTCTCTTGCTGGTTACCTCTGTCCCTGCACCGTCTCTTACTGTCCAGCAGAGGGGGGGGAACCTTCTGAACCTTATCCCGTCTCTTACTGTCCAGCAGAGGGGTACCTCGAGGTCCTTGTCCCGTCTCTTGCTGTCCAGCGAGGGGAACCTCCCGTCCTTGCACCATCTCAGCCCTCGTACCGTCTCACACCATCCTGCAGGGGGACCTGCGCAATATGACCTACACTCCCTGCGTGCAGGAACATCCTTGTCCTTGCAAAGCTAAGCTCCCCCTCCAACGCAAAGATAATCTGCACCACCTCCTCCTCCACAAAGCTGCCCCTCTCATGCCCTGAACACCACACACACACACACACACACACACACACACACACACACACACACACACACACATACACACACACACACACACACACACACACATCCTCGAAGTCTTTGTGGGGAGAGGAACATCGCTCTGCATCCGTGTCCCTCATCTGCGTACGCCAGTCTGACCAACCTGGCGTGTGTGTTCTCTCCCGCAAGAGGGCGCATGACGGGGAATAAATAACCATGGGATGGGATGGGATATGATCCCGTCCCCACCCCACCCTGTGACAATGCAAACATCTCAGGACTTCATCGCGTGACCTCCCCCCTTTCCGGTCAGTCACCTGGCGCCCGCCGCGACCCTCTGTACTAACATTTCACAATCTGCACTCTTGCACTCTCGACACCACAGCACCGGACCGGACCGATCCGCACCAAACTAGACAGATAGATAGATAGAGAGAGAGAGAGAGAGAGAGAGAGAGAGAGAGAGAGAGAGAGAGAGAGAGAGAGAGAGAGAGAGAGAGAGAGAGAGAGAGTGTTCCCTGATGATGTTCACTTTTTTTTCTTTTATTCTCCTCTGAAACTACCGGGCAGGATGGCGACCATACATGGCGACGATGGTCCTTGGGTTGGTCCCTTTCCAAGCAGGGTCGAGTGAAAACTGACCACTGGTTAAAATGGTCACTGTAATCACAATAATAATAATAATAATAATAATAATAATAATAATAATAATGATAATAATGACTCTTCAAATATCCATGCCTTCGCTTTATGACATAACTGGCTCAAACTTCAACTAAAAAAATGGGTTATTCTACGTATAAATATCTTTTTTTCCCTGTTAAATCTTTCGTGAAACATATTCTTACCGATCATGCAACTGACACCAATTCTTCGGGGAAATTCACTTTGAAAAGTCCCGGAAGCTCCTTGGACAGACCTGAACCACAGTGACCATGGATAACGACCCGTGGTACGACGTACCCCATGGCAATCGATAGTTCTAAACGACCGACGAACCAACGACCAATGACCCCAGGAGACGTTTTGACCCCAGCCCCCCCCCCCTCGTCCCTCAGTTCGATCGTTTATAACGCCCCCCTCCCCCCCCAATTAGAGTCATTTGGGAATGAGGAAATGAGGTGGCGATGATTCGAAGGCTGCCTGAGTGTACATTACACACATAATGAGGTCCTTGTGTGAGGAGGAGGAGGAGGAGGAGGAGGAGGAGGAGGAGGAGGAAGAGGAGGAGGAGGAAGAGGAGGAGGAAGAGGAGGAGGAGGAAGAGGAGGAGGAGGAGGAGGAGAGAGAGGGGGGAAAATATACCAACCCTCACGTCCAGAGCTGGTCGCGCTCCATCATCAACCTCACATTGCTCCTTCTGGACGTAAATCCTCCTCACTCCTCCCTCCCTCACTCCAAGTCTTTCTTATTATAATTCCCACCTGGCCTCTAAGGGCCCCGGAGTGACACACACACACACACACACACTCACACACACACACACACACACACACACACACACACACACAGAGCGACAATTGACTTTACGTGACCTTCTGCGAAGGTCTCCCCAACGATTATCCGCGCTCCGCACAGCTCGTCACGCCGATCGGACTGGTGCAGCGGGTTCCTTTTTAAATAGTCTCTTTTAAAGGCCAGGGAGACGCATGGTGCCCTGAACACGTACGATACTCGCGGGTTAATTGGGATCACACACGGCTAATGGGTCGTAATTGGGGGGGACCGGGTACGGGCTGACGGGATGGTGGCGGGGCACCAGAAGTGGTTCATGGGATTGCAATCGGATGATGGGATTGCAATCGGATCATGGGATTGCAATCGGATGATGGGATTGCAATCGGATTGATGCGTTTGTCGCTGGGACGACATATGGCTAGTGGGATTATGACTGGGGCTAGATAAGGCTAATGGGATTATAACTGAGATATGGCTAATTGGAGCTAATGAAACTGTACATGGGGCTAGCTATGGCTAATGGGAGCTACTGGGATTACAGCTACGACTAGATACGGTTTAATGGGATTGTAAGTGGGACTAGATATGGCTATTGGGAGCAAATGGGATTGTAACTGGGACCAGATATGGCTAATTGGAGATAACTGGATTGTAAAATGGGGCTCGATAGGGCTAATGGGCTGAGTCATTTGTACGTTCCGAAAATTAAGAGAACAGATTGTCCAGACTTCTTCCGTTCCCTTTTTCTAATACGCCAGGGACTTCTCAACAAGTGTTGGGATGATATGAGTGTCATCATTATCCCGATGGTTAATGGTATGTGACGACAGTCGAGGAACGAATCGGAGAACGACCCTCGAACACGGCGGTAACGACCCTTGACCACGGCGGTAACGCCCCTTGACCACGGCGGTAACGACCCTTGTGCATGACTGTACGACTCATGTGCACGACGGCGCGAGACCCCTTGAGCGCGACGGTGCGACACGTGTGCACGACGGTACGACTCTTGGTCACGACGCGACGGAGCGACTCGTGGATATCATGGCCTGGGCCTCTGACCTTTGACCTTTGAGGGTCGTACCGTCGTGTTGGGGCAGCGGTTATGCAAGAGGAATATGAGATCCCAATCTTGTATGTACGAATAGGTAGATGACCGCGCGATCGCTAATAAAAAAACATGAAAAGGGGCGGCCCCCCTGCGAGTGTAGAACTCCTCCCAACCCAGCGCCTTAAAAACAGGTAATTACAGGTATGCATTTACATTCTTACACACCCTTACTCTGGCATTCTCTCTCAATAATCCTGTGGAGGTCGTGCGGCATCTGGTATGGTGTACGGTGAGCGTGAGATGTTCACGCGAGTGGAAATCGTATTCAGTACTTTGTAGGTCCCTGAGGCGAAGCCCCTGAGCGGCTCCGACGAGACCTGACTGTGAGGAAAGTGAGGAGGTGTGATCTCTCGTACTGCTACGCAGGCGGGTGCCACCTGGACGCGGGAACGAACCAACACACCTACCTTGGCGGAGCAGGTCTGCGTCGTTGAGGTAATGGCTCCCCGCCGCGCCCCTCGGGTTTTCAACCCCGCGAGCCTCACGGGCGAGGTTGTTAAAGGAGCGGCATTTAAGCGAGGCAAAAAGCGTACGTCATTGCTGGGAGGGCGTGGGGGGCGCTCCGGTCGGACATTTTAGAGCGGTCTTGGCCCCGGGTGAGCAGCAGAGCAGGGGTGGGTGGTGGGGGGTGAAGAAGAGAACTGCCTCGTTACCTTCTATAATTGACTGACGAAGGTAGATAACCTTAGCACACACACACACACACACACACACACACACACACCACCACCACTACCACCATCCTCCACCACCTACCTACCTACCAGCATAGCACCTAGAAGGTCACCTTTGCCATCAATAAGGCACTACACCCACCTGACACACGTAACAGGTGGTTCTACAATGTCCACCCGCGCTTCACCTAGCTCAAAGGACCTCTAGACGTCCACCTAGATTCACCCTCACCTAACGTAGCACCGGGATAACTCATTCCACCTACAACATGCTCACGCAACATAGCTCCTGAAGGAACACCTTCCATCTTAACACAGGATTCCACCTGTCAACCACCCACCTACTGGGTGGTTCGGCCCAACCCACGTATCTACCTGTCGACCAGCCTCACCCACCTGGGACGCCTTGATCACCTCGCCCGCCCCACGACCATGACATGTACAGCTCACATCCGTGACACTTGGCTGTGCACGTCCCTCCCACACACACACACACACACACACACACACACACACACACACACACACTCACTCACTCACTCCAGGCACAAAACATTCCGTCTCACATTCGACGGACGAGGCCATGCACACCAGTGGCCCTCAACAGGCAGTACAAGAACTTGGGGCAACGAACCGCACCCCGACATCCACGGCGCCTGACTCAACCAACACCAGTAGCACCAACCCATGACTTCATGAATCCCGACCTCCAACCCCCCACCCACTCGCACGAACTCCCATCGCTCGAACGGTGACTGCTCACGAAGCGAACCCGCTTCGAGATTCGACACCTGAACCCTTCAGACGAAGCCGTCAACGACATGAAATCAGCTCCTTAAGTTTAATACGCCCCCCCCAACCCCTCGTTCATATTCCCATACATCTACCTTATTCTCCATGTTTTTGTATCGTTCTTCACAGTACGTCATTCATGGACAGGATGACAGGGTAAGGGGCACAACAACAATAGCCTAAACAAATGAAGAAAATAAAGGGAAAAAAATATGAGCAGATGTGATGTCGACGTCTTTCAATACTCTCAAAAAGGAAAACGCTTTTATTCTTCCCAAACTCATCCCTCCCTCCCTCCCAAGCCTGGCCTCCCCCCCCCCACCTCCACTACATCAAAGGGACTACTTCGAAGAGGTGCCGAAGAGAGGAAAAGAGATCAACCTCGTGTCTCCTAGACCACACTGGTGCTTGCAACTGGCTTCAACCGTCACCTGGACCTTAATCTGAGGGTTCGTGGAGAAACCGCCGCAACGTCCCCGCGCCACCGTCAACTCCTGCCACCGGAGATCCCTCGTCCCCCGAGTCGCAGTTCATCGCCACAAAAGTGCGTCGAGCCCATCCGAACGTGCACAGCAGACCGCCGGTGCGGGAACAAGCCCCCCACCCTAAACCATTGCGAATATCATCAATATAATTAGTGGCCTGCCACCCGAATGTTTGCGCAAAGACTTATCTATTTACCCCCCACCAAACCCCGCACCCCATCTCCCCTTTTTATAGTCCCAACGTCTGCTTTTCTATCCTGTTTTTATCTCTACACATCAGGAACCTTGAATCTCATTTACTATCCTCCTGCAAACACCACCCTCCTGGCTCACCACCGCATTCTGTTCTCTGCTGTCCTTCCCAAGCGCACTATTCACAAACTAACACCAGCAGGGTCATATCTTTTTTTTTCTTAGCCCTGGGCTGCTCTTAATTCGATAAACCGGTAATTATCATCATTATTAATGTAGCCTTGCCCCTCCGAGGGCGCATGGCCGGCGACGACGCGACCAAGAACCCGACAAACGACTATAAGCCAGTCAAAAGAAGAAGGGGGTTGTGCAGGGACGAGGGGGAGGAGGAATATGCCATCGCCATCTGCTGTTGTTTTATTCACAGGATTACACAATGCCCTGACACACGGGCTTCTAGCGGCTGGGCGTCCCTGGGATCTCTCTCGTTAGTGAACCCAGTTATTCTATAGCCTCTGGGGCCGCTGGCGGCACGGCCCTCAAACACGAGGGGAAAAAACGACGACCCATCGGCACGACTCTCGACCAAGACGTCCTAAGCCATTGACGAGTACGACCCCCACACGCACACGACGATGGAACGAGCCTTTCGGAACACGACCCTTTTAATCACGATGAAAATGACCCTTGATGGCATGGCTTTTGACCTGATAAAAGGTCCAAAGGCCAATCCATGATAACCAAGCGTCGCACCGTCGTGGTCCACAAGTCGTACCGCCACGCTCGGAAGGTCAGTAAGAGCTCCGGAAGTGATTAACATAATTCATAAAATTTTGGACGTAACAAAAATATATAGAAAATGTGGACACCGGTTTTCTTTAGTCTCCATTTTCTATATCATTAAAGCGGCTTTATTTACCCATATATATATATATATATATATATATATATATATATATATATATATATATATATATATATATATATATATATATATATATCAGACTGACTGATTTCAAGCGGGATGCTGAAGCGCTCATCAGCACACGTCGGCATATGCAATGACACGAGCGTACATCAGTGTGGCTCAGCCCCGGACTAGCAAGCATGTGAACCTTGACTAATGTGTGGACGCACCAGCACGGGCGGACGCGGATAGAGGACGCCGTGGCTGGCGGAGCACTCCCTCCTCTACAACGGAAGGGAAGAGGAGGAGGAGGAGGAGGAAAAAAAACACGACGGGTTTTATCTAATATTAACAACAAAAAAAAGAGAATGTCTTCCTCTTTACGAATATGACTTCAGCCAGGACGCGAGATGTGATATTCCCTCAGAGCCAGGCTCGAGGCATTTATAAATAATCATTACATCACTTTTAATTACATCGATTTCACTAATTACTTGGACTAATGAAGAGGTCGTGAGAGAATCGGATGATTTCTTTGTGCACTTCTTATTCAAACCGATCTCAGCCCCCTAGAGCACGACGGTGCGACCCATGAGCATGACGGTACGACCCTAGAGCACGACGGTACGACCCTTGAGCGCGACGGTACGACCCTTGAGCACGACGGTACGACCCATGAGCACGACGGTACGACCCTTGAGCATGACGGTACGACCCTTGAGCACGACGGTACGACCCATAAACATGACGGTACGACCCTTGAGCACGACGGTACGACCCTTGAGCACGACGGTACGACCCTTGAGCACGACGGTGCGACCCTTGAGCACAACGGTAGGTTGCGACCCTTGAACACGACGGCGCGACCCTTGAACACGACCGCGCGACCCTTGAACACGACGGTGCAACCCTTGAGCACGACGGTGCGACCTGTGAGTACAGTGATGTCTTGGGCCTTTGACCTGACACTTAGAGGTCAGGCTAAAGGCCCCACAAGAGTCGCACCGTCGTGCTCAACGCTCGTAAACCGTCATGCTGAAAAGTTAGGTTGAATGACGGACGCCCTCCGTCCTCAGCTACTGATGAATCAGGATCAAACTTACACAAGTCGAGCTATACGACAAGAAAATATTAGTCTGTGAGCGACAGGGGACGTCTATCCACACACACACACACACACACACACACACACACACACACACACACACACACACACAGGAATCCATACACTCCCAGCTGGAACCCTTGGAATTTAATCCTTTTCGGTCCATTTAGATATACAGAAAGGCTTGACCGGCCAGCAGGAGTTGATGGGTGTAGGGAACCCTGGAGACAGATATTGAGGGAGCTGCACCAGCAAGATGTCATCCCAAGGGGGGGGGGGGGGAGGGCATCTGCAATCGCGGCACGAAGCTGCAGTAACGAGCCGGGTGATGTATGCAGTTGCTAATGCCAAGGCAGACTAAAAAAGGTCCTCTTGGTCACCGTAAAGTAGATGTCTGCCTCTCGGCTCCTCCATACTCATGAGCGAGCTGTAGGGAGCGCGGAGGAGGAGGGGGAGGGAGGAAGGGGTGGCGGGAGTATGGACGCCTGTCGAAGGAGCCCACCAGACACGTACCAGACTAAGGTCCTCATCAGTATCTGTCTGCCTGCTCCATTACCTCACCCCCGCCGCCACCACCCCACCACCTCCTCCCATAACACATTTGACGCGAGGGGCAGCGTCGTCTCGGCCCGTGCATGCATGATGACACGGTCGATCCGAGATCCTCCGCCTGGTCGAGATTATCGACCAGAAAGTCCCTTGGCTCCTCCCGTGCCCGCCGGAGACACCATTCTCGAGAGGGTGTTTAACAGGTGGGTGTATGTGTGTGTACGTCTTCCACTGTGTGGACGGCAAATGAGCGTTTCACACGCCGGGCACCCGTGGCCTCACCCGTGACGAAGATGATCTACAATCGTAAGAATTACGAAACGGACTGAGTAACGAAGTCTCTCTCTCTCTCTCTCTCTCTCTCTCTCTCTCTCTCTCTCTCTCTCTCTCTCTCTCTCCGCCCCCTCTGTGTTTCGAAGAAGTAAACAATCCCTTGCATCTCATCCCAAGGGCGCCTCCATCACTCCCTTGGCCACCATCAACCCCTCCCCAACCCCACACACCCCAGGTTACAGGAGGATCCCCTCCCCTCCTCCTCCCTCGTCCCCGCCGTCCACATTTTCGGCACCACGACCGCACCGGGCCACGTCGTCGCTAACTCGTACAGTGTGGTAGACTTCTGAAAAGCACAAGCCCCATCCCCCGACCACCGCCCAGCATCGTCAGTGCCTCCGTGAAAAGATGAGTCTGAAAAACTCGCGAGAGAGAGAGAGAGAGAGAGAGAGAGAGAGAGAGAGAGAGAGAGAGAGAGAGAGAGAGAGAGAGAGAGAGGAAGCGCTTCTCCTTTGCTGTCTCTGTTTCTACCAATATTTTTATTTCTTTTTTCTTTCCATGTTTAGACAACCTCGTTATGGACCATCAGGTCTCCTGTTATCCGTTCTTCCGATGCACTCCCACGTAGTGGCTTGACTGTGTCCATATTCTACTTATTTTTGAACTTCGGGCAGCATTTAATCCAACCAACCGTTTATATTAATAATAATAATAATCAAAATAATAATAATAATAAAAATAATAACAATAATAATAATAATAATAATAATGAAAATAATAATAATAATAATAAAAATAATAGGTATGTATATTTGCGTGTGTGAACGTATGTATATACATGTGTATGGGGGGGGGGGGTTGGGCCATTTCTTTCGTCTGTTTCCTTGCGCTACCTCGCAAACGCGGGAGACAGCGACAAAGTAATAAAAAAAAAAAAAAAATAATAATAATAATAATAATAATAATAATAATAATAATAATAATAATACCAAAAATAATACTAATAATAATAATAATAAAACTAATAATAATAATAATAATAATAATAATAATAATAATAAAACTAATAATAATAATAATAATAATAATAATAATAATAATAATAATACCAAAAATAATACTAATAATAATAATAATAAAACTAATAATAATAATAATAATAATAATAATAATAATACCAAAAATAATACTAATAATAATAATAATAAAACTAATAATAATAATAATAATAATAATGATAATAATACCAAAAATAATACTAATAATAATAATAATAAAACTAATAATAATAATAATAATAATAATAATAAAACTAATAATAATAATAATAATAATAATAATAATAATAATAATAATAATACCAAAAATAATACTAATAATAATAATAATAAAACTAATAATAATAATAATAATAATAATGATAATAATAATAATAATAATAATAATAATAATAATAATAATAATAATACCAAAAATAATACTAATAATAATAATAATAAAACTAATAATAATAATAATAATAATAATAATAATAATAATACCAAAAATAATACTAATAATAATAATAATAAAACTAATAATAATAATAATAATAATAATGATAATAATAATACCAAAAATAATACTAATAATAATAATAATAAAACTAATAATAATAATAATAATAATAATAATAATAAAACTAATAATAATAATAATAATAATAATAATAATAACAATAATAATAATAATAATAATACCAAAAATAATACTAATAATAATAATAATAAAACTAATAATAATAATAATAATAATAATGATAATAATAATAATAATAATAATAATAATACTGATAATAATATTAATAATACTGATAATAATAATAATAATAATAACAATAATGATAATGCTGTTTACAGAGTCAGGTACAATCAGGAGGAACCCGCTGCCGGAGAACCTTCACTCGCTGCACACGAGGGTACGGCCCAGGAGCACGACGGCTCAACGAACCGTGAGGATGACGGGGGCTGACCCTTGAGCACGATGACGGGTGGTGACCCTTGAGCACGATGACGGGGGTGTGACCCTTGAGCACGATGACGGGTGGTGATCCTTGAGCACGATGACGGGGGGTGACCCTTGAGCACGATGACGGGGGTGACCCTTGAGCACGATGACGGGGGTGATCCTTGAGCACGATGACGGGGGGGTGACCCTTGAGCACGATGACGGGGGTGACCCTTGAGCACGATGACGGGTGGTGATCCTTGAGCACGATGACGGGTGGTGACCCTTGAGCACGATGACGGGGGGTGATCCTTGAGCACGATGACGGGGGGGTGACCCTTGAGCACGATGACGGGTGGTGACCCTTGAGCACGATGACGGGGGTGACCCTTGAGCACGATGACGGGGGTGATCCTTGAGCACGATGACGGGGGGGTGACCCTTGAGCACGATGACGGGGGTGTGACCCTTGAGCACGATGACGGGGGCTGACCCTTGAGCACGAAGGTACATATTTCAGGAACCAATCTTTCTCTGTCCTCTTCCGGACCTTCTCCTCGACGTGTTTCTTGAAGAGCAGTGACCAGAAGAGACAGAGAGTCTCATTCTATAATCCGACTTGAAGCGGATACTTTGCTGAGCAGTTCTTTACACCACGCAGTCCGACAACCTCCCTCCTTACCCATCCTCCTGGGGTGCGACTCGCCAGCGAGAAACATGGTACTGAGGCGACCCACATTTCTTGCTGGATGACAGCCATGTCGAGGCGTCTTTCACTGCTTCGTCTTCATCGGCTTCCATCCTCTTAAGGTGAAGTTAATCAACCATATATACCTGACCCATTCTGGGGTCTTGTCTGTGTCCCTTTAGAGAGCGAAACAACCCCGGGTCACATTATTTCCCCACGATCTCAAGCATCATCAGCGGCCATACTCGAGTATGAGACCAGACCTCCCGGTTAAGTCACTAATGAATAGCAATGGACCAAAGATCGCGCCTTGGGGCACGCCACTGGGTATCCCCAAAGGCCACTCAGACATGGGTTCCTCGTGTGTGTGTGTGTGTGTGTGTGTGTGTGTGTGTGAGACACCTGGCACCCCACACTCACCTGAGGGGGGAATAACGCCCCACTCTCAGCGAGGGGGCCAGAGTGACGCAGCTCTAACGCACCTCACTCACTCCTCCTGACTCTTGTTCTCACTCACTCCCTTCCTCCTCTATCATCATCCCCCTCCTCCCCCTCCACTTTCTGTTTTCTCCCCTATCTCTTGCGACCCTCGGCCTCAGCTCCCTTCACTGACCCCTTCCCTTCTCCCCTAACAGCTTCCCTCCCCCATCTTCTGGCCTTCGCTCTCACACTTCCTCTCCCTCACTCTCTATCTATCTATCTCTCTACCAACCACTCAGGCGTGTCATGCGATTACATAACAGAGTAACTAATTAGTAAGCCGCGTCTGTCCATAACACAGTCTTCTCGAGCAATGTGGAGTCTGTTGGGGACAGGACATCCGAGAAATTTATACACAAATCTCCTATCATTTGGAAAGCCAGCTGCTCATGCGCGACTCGTTCTGTTACATAATACAGCCCAGCCCAGCAGGAAGGGCCTGAAAGCAACAGCAAGACGGACATTCTGCAGTTGTCCCGAGTTTAGGGAGATGATATCTGCATACACTGTTGGTAATACTGATGTATGTGGGGTAAATATGGCCCTATCACGAATATCAACATGCGCATATACGTGTGCCTCTTCCACGCTTCACCTATAATGACCTGGTTCTTAACAGCAGTTCCCCTGCTTCCTGAGGTGGTGGTAACGCCTGAAGCAACAGCGTCGTTCCAGGGTGGGTCGTCCAGGCTTCGATTTCCAGTCCCATGTTCTCTGTTCCTTCTAAGGTTCAGAAGTCCGTCCTTCACCGCATATTTGGCTGGACGTTGTGGGTGGCGATTGGTTCAAAGTTATCATAAGGTATATATATATATATATATATATATATATATATATATATATATATATATATATACTTTTTTCAGGTGGCGGTGTATCCTGCGGAGTTGTGTGCACGCAATCAAGGTCGCAAGCACACGTCCTGTCCTCCTACAAACGAGGTGCTTACGTCCTTCTTGCTCGTACCGTCGTGGTCAAGGTTCGTACCATCGTGATCAAGGATCGTATCGTCGTGCTCAAGGATCGTACCGTCGTGGTCAAGGGTCGCACCGTCGTGCTCAAGGGTCGCACCGTCGTGATCAAGGATCGTACCGTCGTGCTCAAGGATCGTACCGTCGTGCTCTAGGGTCGCACCGTCGTGCTCAAGGGTCGTACCGTCTTGCTCAAGGGTCGCACCGTCGTGCTCAAGTGTCGCACCGTCGTGCTCAAGGGTCGCACCGTCGTGCTCTAGGGTCGCACCGTCGTGCTCAAGGGGTCGCACCGTCGTGCTCAAGGGTCGCACCGTCGTGCTCAAGGGAGAAACATGTGGGTGGGGGATCTCGATGGCTAACCTCCCATTAGGTATTTCCTAAACACAGACTCAACGCTTCTCGTTGGGTAAGATCAACGTAAATCATCAATTCCTTCTACGTCTCTAAGATAAAAGAAAAAAAAAAAAAGAAGTCAAATGAAAGACGTCCAACCCTTTTTCTTCTTTTCTTTTACAAATGATTCTTGGTTCATGCAAATCCTCCTCCGATCACTTCTCCATCACTGGGGCAAGTCACACCCTGATATATTTCCCGGAAAATGTACTTTTAAAAAAGAAAGTGAAAAAAAAAGAGTCAGGCGTGTTTTGTCTTTGCTGCTTAAAATCTCCTACGATCATTGAGGATAAATAAGAGACGGTTGGGAAATGCTGTTCAGAGAGAGAGAGAGAGAGAGAGAGAGAGAGAGAGAGAGAGAGAGAGAGAGAGAGAGAGAGAGAGAGAGAGTTTAAGGTTCTGCTGGGCAAATCGTGAGGGCAGAAGTGGATCTGACACCGGAAAAAAGAAAATCTTTTGTATGATAATAAAGGCAGATTTATTTATTTATCTTTTTTTTTGGGGGGAGGGAGGCGAGGGAGAAGTACAGTTTTAAAAGGTTGCGGTCGAAGGTGTACATCTGGGAGGGGAGGAGGAGGAGGAGGAGGAGGAGGAGGAGGAGGAGGAGGAGTGGGGAGGCACTGGCTGTTCTTGTGTGGTGGTAAGTCGTCCTGTCTTCCTTGAGGAGGGGTAGTGGTGTATGACGACCCTAACCCCCACCCCTTCCCAGGTCCAAGCCCACTCTTGTCCACGGACACCCACCTACCTCCTCTCACTGCAACCCCGTCCAGGGACACCTGTCTCTCTGCGAACTGTCTATGGACACCCACCTACCTCCCCTCACTACACCCCTGTCCAGGGACACCTGTGTCTCACTGCAATCTGTCCAAGGACACCCACTTGCCTCTCACTGCAGCCTGTCCAACGACACCCCTTACCCTTCGCTGAACCTCGTCCCGGGACACCACTCCACTCACCCTTCCCTAAAATCCCACGCAAACCACACGGAGAAGACTTCAAGAATCAAGTAGAGACATAACAATAATATCAAAAACCGATGAACTTAGGGTGAACACACGCTGTTCATGATGAACTCTGTACGCTAGGGCGTCCCTCTTTCGCCTGTGAACAGGAGGCATAAGGGAACACGGTGACCGTCAAGGCGTAAGGAGCGTGTCAGTGAATTCCAGTCAACGGTGCCGCGGTATACGATCCCCGAACACGACGGTACGATGCCTGAGCGCGATGGTACGACCCTTGGGTATGGATGGCGTGACCTTTGCCACGGACCGTTAAGGGGGGAGGGGCGGGTTACGAAGGCTAGGCCATCGGGCCCAATGAGCCGTAACAACGTGCTTGGGGATCGTAACCACTCACGTGCCCTACGATCGTTCCGTCGTGCTCGAGGATCGTACCTCGCACGTGCCCTAGATCGTACCGTCGTGCTCGAGGATCGTACCTCGCACATGCCCTACGCTCGCACCGTCGCGCTCGAGGATCGTACCTCGCACGTGCCCTACGCTCGCACCTTCGAGCTCGAGGATCGTACCTCGCACGTGCCCTACGCTCGCACCGTCGCGCTCGAGGATCGTACCTGCCACGTGCCCTACGATCGTACCGTCATACCCTGGGGGATTCCAATTCTGTTGGACTTCACGCAGGAAGAGTAGCAACGGCATAACGGGGATGAGCACTCAGTGACACGAAACGAACGACTCTTGTAACTTTAAAGGGGACAGAACCGCTGCTTTGCAACTATACGTCACGAAAGATGACTAATTACCGAAATAAATTAGAGAAAATGAAATTATTCCTCCAGTCTTGAGCTATCTTAATGAACCACAAAACCAGTGTATGAAGTAGCTGCCAGAATCGCTCATCAGACCCTGTACGAAAGAGTGACTAAGATAACAGGAAAGTAAATAAATAAAAAAAAAAACCTCTAGGTCTCTGGTCACTTTACTAGAAAACCACCAAATGGGGTCTGTGATGAATGACCCTCCTTAGAAACCATGTCACTCATACTAGAAAACCATCACAGGGGGTCTGTGATGAATGACCCTTCTTAGAAACCATGTCACTCATACTAGAAAACCATCACAGGGGGGTCTGTGATGAATGACCCTCCTTAGAAACCATGTCACTCATACTAGAAAACCATCACAGGGGGTCTGTGATGAATGACCCTTCTTAGAAACCATGTCACTCATACTAGAAAACCATCACAGGGGGGTCTGTGATGAATGACCCTTCCTAGAAACCATGTCACTCATACTAGAAAACCATTACGGGGGGGGGGTCTGTGATGAATGACCCTCCTTAGAAACCGCCCGTCAACCTTACAGGAAAACCACACACGGGCGTCTTGTGGTGACCTTCCGCGGCTGTACTGCTACCAGCGCGACCACCTCCTGACGACATCGTGAGGTGAGGAGCAGCGGGAGGACGACGCCGTGGTCGTGAGGCGAGGGAGTCCACACACAACGGAGGGTAGCGCGGCGGCGGGCGGGCGGGCGGGCGGGGGGACGCGGGCCAAGGGCGTGGAAGAGGGAGGGAGGGAGGGAGAGAAGGGGAGGGTTTTTATTACAAGACATGCATTATATTGCTGGACAATGCACTGTCATGCACCGTCAGTATATCATGGGACGCCACGGCGGCGACGCGGGCCTGGCGATGTCAGGGGAACCACAGGAGGAACGGCTCCTCTCTCTCTCTCTCTCTCTCTCTCTCTCTCTCTCTCTCTCTCTCTCTCCTGGGCTGTATATCATGGGAGGCAGGAACGTACGTACGTACGTACGTGCGTCGGCAGTTTATCATGACTGTAGCGTGCCGGCGGCGGTGCCATAAACAGCCAGTACATCCAGTGACACAAGGTAGTACACACACACACACACACACACACACACACACACACACAACGCAGGCCAAGCTGTACGGATCGTTATCATCATTACACAACAATACGACTCCCATTTATGGGACTCCTGCGCAGGGCTGCGCTCCAATCAGAAAGCTGGCTAGGAGGAGGAAATGATGGACGCCTTTTGGGAGTGGTAAGGTCCCAGACCAGACCGAACTCCCTCCTCTCCTCCGGCCGCTGACTATGATCTGAGCCCCGCTCCCGCCGGGGATGGTGAGTCCTCTCGCTGCTCGCGGTGCAAGCACCTGCAGGAGGGGAGGCCGGTAGCACCTGCATGGTCGTCCACCGCGCCACTGACAACGTGCAAGGGTCGGCATATGTGGTGTACAGGGTACCATCACAGAAAACGGCAGGTGTGAAGCTACCAAATGGCGTCCTAGCTTCGTCTCTTCGATGTATATCAACTGACTGTTATATCTCTCTCTTGTGTCTACCCTGATGATGCGATTATTACACGAAAGTGCACTTTGGAACTTACCATGTTTCATTTTCCCCGTGGACTCATAGGAATATATATATATATATATATATATATATATATATATATATATATATATATATATATATATATATATATAACGCAGGAAAATGAGAGATGATAAGTTCCCAAGTGCACTTTCGTGTATATATCATATATATAGCGGGTCAGCAGGTGTTGCACATGCTGGCTGTATATCAAAGTGGTGTCAGGTGTTTTATATACACAGGTCGTATATCTCTCTGGAGAGAGAGAGAGAGAGAGAGAGAGAGAGAGAGAGAGAGAGAGAGAGAGAGAGAGAGAGAGAGAGAGAGAGTTGAGTGTTGGAGGGAGAGGGAGGTATATCCTGTGCGAGGGGTGGCGTTGCGGGCGTGGGCAGCCAAGCAGTAGCGTGAGAAGATGGTGACGAGTAGGATGAATGGGGGGTTAGTGGGGGGGTGGTAGACGGGAGGAGGACCCGGAGGGGCCCCTGGTGACTGTCGGAGGCTGGACAATAGACACAGCAGCACGCCGGGTCCTCCGGCAGCAGCAGCCGCGTCCTCGCCAGCACCTGGGCCGCTGTGGTTGTGGCGGTGGAGGTCGTCTCCTCAGTTGGGGCTGCGCCTCACCTGTTGCATCTCTGGCCATGAGGTGAGGAGGTTCCCTTTTTCGGGCCGTCCCCCTCCCTCCCTCTTCATCTGTCGCGCACACACACACACACACACACACACACACACACACACACACACACACACACACACACACACCCAAGCCATGTTGGGGAGGGGAGGAGGGTAGGGGGAGAAGTGGGGGGGGGTAGTAAATCCACCCTCCCGTAACCTTTACATTATTAATTAATTGAATACCTGCCGCACCCATTATGATAGCCGGGCTCATCTGCCTCGTGGTAAAAGCGGCCGTGTTCACAATGCTCGAAACGCTGTCAGAATGTTTCATCAGGAGACGCGCCAGAGGGTAAGGGGTGGGACCCTCATACTCCTTACAGGGCGTCGTAAGTCGTGTCCCCTTAGAGAAGTCGTGCGTCCCCAGGGAGATGTCGCACGTCTCCCCCCCCCCCCCACAGAGGGGCGTCGTACAACAGCCTTCCTCACCTCTTCCCCCTACGACCGACGGGTGGTGATGCGAGGAGGAGGAGGAGGAGGAGGAGGAGGAGGAGGCGGGTGGCAGGTGTTCAGTGTCGTTGGAGCACCGTGTTCCAGCCCTGGTGGCCAGCGGACGGCACGACGACATTGTATGATAATCACACGGTTGCGGGGAGAGGCGAGGCTTGTGTAGGGGGGTGGTGGTGGTGGAGGGCGGCTCGGCGGGTGGCGGTGAGAGGTAGCCGAGCGGCTGTCAACGGCAGAAGGGAGAGGGGCACGCCCGCCCGACAGGATGGGGAGGACGGGAGACACTACACGATGACGGACGAGGGTGGCGGGACGTGTGGAGAGAGGACGGGAGACACACGCAGTGACAGACGGGGGTGTTAGGATGGGCGGAGAGGACGGGAGACACACCTGCTGACGGAAGGCGGTGGTGGTGGTAAGACGGGTGAAGACAGGCGACAGAACGGGGCGGTAGAGGGAGGCAAAGAAGATGACAGACACGAGCAGTATGGGAGGAGGTGGCAGCAGGCAGGATGGGGGAGGGGGCCGAACGTCAGACACGGGTGACGGAGCAGGCTGGGGGAGGAACGAGAGGAGAGGACAACATGGCGAATGCATCCTCCCTACTTTAACTCCTAGTGGACACTAACCACAGGGAGGGCTCCCATCCTTGGCGTTCATCTGTTTTCCTACCAAGGTCATGGACTCCTTCATCCGTACACAATCAAGGTCAAGTGCTCGCCTCATCTGTACGTCATCAAAGGTCAGATGCCCACCTCATATATACATTATCAAGGTCAAGTGCTCCTTCATCTGTACAACACCAAGGTCAGGTGCCCCCTTATCTGTACACCACCAAGGTCAGGTGCACCCTCTAGTGTACATCACCAAGGTCACGTTACCCCCTTCATCTGTACATCACCAAGGTCACGTTACCCCCTTCATCTGTACATCACCAAGGTCAGGTACCCACCTCATCATCTGTACATAGCTGGAGATATATGAGGCAAGACAGGGGAGAGGGAAGATGTTATCTTCACAAACTTTTTGGTGACAACATCCTCTTCTCTCTCTCTCTCTCTCTCTCTCTCTCTCTCTCTCTCTCTCTCTCTCTCTCTCTCTCTCTCTCTCTCTCTCTCTCCGTCTGTGCTGGCCCCCCAGTGGGCTAGGAGGACCGCGCATTACACTACAATTCATTCACTGGTCGCGTGCTGCTGGTAATTGTCTCAAAGCGTTCTCGTGCACCCGGGTCCAAGCCGCTCTCTTCTGTCTGCGCCCGTCTGGCGTCTTTCTACATACGTCTGCGCCGTGTGACGTAAATCTCGCACGCGTGGCGTGGGAGGCTGCGTCGTCGTAAGTGGCCGCTGTGGTGTCCATTCGCACCGTTTGAGCACGTCGCCAAATCCATCAATAACGTGGGCAGAAACAGCTCGGCATTCACCGCGCGCGCCGGTGTGATCCGCGACGCCCGAATACCAAATGTCGTCGAAGACCCTGGCGCGCTGGCCGTACTCGGAGCAGACGTTATCGCTCCCCTGGCGACATCTGGAGGACCCTCAGCCACCGCAATACACTTCACACAAGGGCGTCTTCTTCATGGCGGCTGTCAGCACACATCAGGAGTAAAGTGGAGGAAATGTCCTCCTCTTTATCAAATCGTTTGGTCAACCGTTCTCTACCAGGGGCACACACCACCACCACAGATCATCCTGCACCGCACGGGGGAATGGGGAAGCAAGGAAGGAGGTTGGGGTCGTTGTTACCTCTGTTTCTTTCCTTACACGTCGAAGCTTTGGGAAAGTCTTTACCTTCTCGTGTCCCCCCCCCCCCCCCCCATAAAAAATGCGACGACCTCTCTCCCTCTTTAGCCTGTCGACTTTTAAATACATCATATAAAAAAAAAAACCTCTGACACTCAGGAAGACAAGTTTTTCACCTCTCTAAAACACAAATTCTTCATCCATATTTTTTCCCCCCTATAGTCTCCTGCACCTCCTTCTGTGTCTCCCTCAAGGACTTGGAGGCGTTAGTGAGGGCTTCCGTCCTTGGCTGTATGTAGCCCCTGTATCAAAACAATCTCAAGGCGTTGTTTGGTCCCCGGACGGAGCTGGAAGGCGATCATTACGCCATCCACGTGCCTGGCACCGTGCAATGAGACGTCGGAGGGGAAAAAAAAAGGGGGTAAGTGGGAGACGAGGGAGCAAAACAAACACATTTTCTGGAAAAAAAAAAAAGAGGCACAAGTAGTCAAAGTTATTAGAAATACAAAAGTATTTCTAAAAGTAAATTTCCCAGTGAGCAAAATAAATCTACTTGAGAAATGATGTATCGCTCCTCCGTTGCCTCCCATCATGGCTTGTACCAATCATCCAGCCCACTTTCCTACTTCAAGAGTAACCCTAGACTTTCCTAATATATATATATATATATATATATATATATATATATATATATATATATATATATATATATTCATATGAGTCCACGGGGAAAATGAAACACGGTAAGTTCCCAAGTGCACTTTCGTGTAATAATCACACTTCCCTAACAACTCTCATCATTCACGTGGCAACGTCTGAACTCAAAGAAGGTACATAACCATTATTAAGCTTACTCGTATCAAAGTCTCTTTCTTTTATATATAATACTCAGCAACAGTTCGTCAAGTCATTTTGAAGTTAAATATCATTTTGAAGTCATGAGCGAGACCCCCACACTAGAAGTCGAGGGCTCCAAGTCACGGACTTAAATGCCTCCACTGTGGACAGGTGCTGGATAAGACAAAGAAAAAAAAAAAGCAAAATTACAATTGAAATAGAAAAAAAGAAAGGAGGAGCGATGGGAGGTATACGAGTCGGTGTGGGAGGGGGATATGTCGTAATTACTCTCCAAAATCGTGAAGAGGTGAGGAGTTCTAAAGCTTATCGGTGTAAGGAAAGAAAGAGACGTCACAGCGGTCCATCCCTACGATGATTACCCACAGGATGTGTATCTAACGCAACGGTGAGCACCACACATGGTCCAGCCAACGGCACGGGGCACGGGAACAGTCAGCTCTCGACAGCAAAAACCGGAGTAATATCTACGGAAATGGGAAAGAGAAAAGAAAAAATGGACAGCGCGGTGGAGGGAGAAGTGGATGATGACAGTAGTCTAGGTCTACCCCCAAGCTAGGTGGTAAGTGGTGGGAGCTTACCCCCTCCATTCCACCGTACATCTGGACGATGAGTGTCACGTAATAACGCGGCGGGGGTATAAGGGGTACACACCCCACACACACACATACACATACACACACACGCACCCCATCTTGATAATGAGGAGGGAGAGGGGGTGTACATAACCTCGAGAGGAGTGATTAGGAGAGACACCATCACCCAAGTGACAAGACGTGCCTCCACCTCGTGAGTGAGGGAGGGAGGGAGGGTAACTGAACCACCTGGGCCAAGAGCTACTACGAGGGGGTAGCAGCTACCCAGGCGGTATCATGCCCCCCTCCGTCGTCCCTGGATAAGCAACAACAGCGCCGCCACCGTAAATGTGTCCCGCATGAGCGATGAGTGGTTCCATTTACCTTGGGAGTGAGTTGTGCCCTCCTCCCTGGGTCATGATGAGCTGTACACGCCCCCTGGGTGATGATGAGTTGTAAGCCCTCCCCTTCCTCATGGATGATGAGTTACGCCCCCCCCCCCCCCCTACCACCTGGAGGAGGACTGGTTACCCCCTTACCTGCGTGATAAATGATACCTCTCATTCTGCAGACGAGCGGGGCGCCTGAGGGTGTGGCGCCCCGTCGAAATGAGAAATACCCGGGCTTGAGAGATGAGCCAGTCTACCCCCCTTCCTCCTCCTCCTCCCTTGGGCGATGAACGGCGCCCCAGTCGAGCGATGGATGATCAGTGGTGGTGGTGGCCTCCGCGCCCCCTGCCTGGGTAAATGGAGGTACTCCCCGCGAGGACGAGTCCCAACACGATAGACTGTGACAGATATTATCTCCAACGTTCACAGGGGCCACCACCACGACCTGCTCCGTCTGTGTGTGTGTGTGTGTGTGTGTGTGTGTGTGGAGGGGGTGGATCGTTGTCGTTGTGCCCTCCTGCGCCACGGCCCTCGTCACCACCTCCTCCCCCCTTCCCCTCTACCCACATTCATAACCAGGATAAACAGCAATTCTTTCTCCCTTGTTTACGGCCTCGAACACCAACAGTGTGAGACACGCACGCACACACACGACCCCTTGAACACGACGGGGACACGACGACCCCCCCCCCCCTCCTCCTCCTCTGGGATACGAAAGTCTTCGATCGCTTGGTCACGACGTGACGACCCTTCTGGGGTGTGAACGACCCGACCTTTGACCTGACGCGTGAGGAACCAGCGGGTCAGAGACCAGGTTATCGAACAACCCCGAGAGCAGAACCGCCGCGCTGAGAGTCAGGTCAAGGGGGCCAGGTCGTCATCACTCCAGCCACACACACACACACACACACACACACACACACACACACACACACACACACACACGAGAGGCGTGATAACACCCGCCAGATAACTGGCACAACAGGGGCGATCATCACCTCGAAGCTGACCCTAACAGTGATTGGGGCGAGGCGTCCGAGACTGGGGCGTGAGGGACCGGAGTCCTGGTGTGTGTGTGTGTGTGTGTGTGTGTGTGTGTGTGTGTGTGTGTGTGTGTGTGTGTGTGTAAAGGGCCGGTGGGCAGAGAACAGTCAACACGGAAGCCGATGTACAAGATGTCTTTTTTTTTTCTTTTCTTGTTTTTTCTTACCCTCTTAGAGCCACCACAAGTGTTCGTTCGGCAGTCGAGGCGTCGCGTCCTCGTCCCCCCCTAACCCCCTCCCAAAGGAGTCGAAGGTCCACAACCAACGCAGCCTCGTCCCGGTGACTATGCACACCGCGCGTGCGTATACGTTTCTAAATATAGTCGCATTATTGTCAAGGTTTGCTACACCCCGCAGCAACCCTCGTCAACCCCCACCACCACCACCCTCACCCTCGCACACACGGAGCAAGCGCGCTGGTACAGCGGGCAGTTCCTGGCGCAGTCAGAGAGAAGAGAGAGAGAGAGAGAGAGAGAGAGAGAGAGAGAGAGAGAGAGAGAGAGAGAGAGAGAGAGAGAGAGAGAGAGAGGCGACCGACCACCGAACTGACATGCTGCTGGATGGAGCGGAGGAGGAGGGAGGCGGGCATGGAAGGAGGTGGACGGTGAGCCACCACCACACTCTACCATCATCATTCCAGGTTTGTGGAATGCAGCAGGAGGCGTGGTGGTGGTGGTGGTGGTGGCGGCGGTGGAGGAGGAGGAGGAGGAGGAGGAGTGGTGTTGGACGTGGGCCACAGGGCGCCTCTGGTTACAGCATGTAACCTGGGTGTGGTGCCTCTGCCTTGGGGAGATACCAGAACAGGAGGAACCACCAGGGCCACTGGGTGAGGTGTCCTGCGGCAGGAGGAGGGTTACGAGGGTGCAGGCGGCCTCCACCACCACACTCCAGATGGCAGCAGCAGCAGCAGGAGGCAGCCTCGCGAATCCCAACCCAGCAGGAGGATGCGGCAGGGGAGTGCCAACCCCTACAGGAGTGCCTGAAGTAACACACACACACACACACACACACACACACGCCGCTACCATCAACCAACATCACCGTCTGCCAATGCTCTTCAAACCCTACAAACTCTGCCTTAACGCCGCTACCTACCACTCCTGGACAGCGCAACCTACCATCATGCCTGAAACACCACCATCTTCTACGTCTTAACACCC